>NW_003548382.1:0-3600 GCF_000090795.2 Amphimedon queenslandica | reverse complement strand
CAGTCAATAGAGTGGTCTTCTTGTCATCCAGTGACCTCCTCTGATCTATCCTCTCCATTTCATCCAGAGTAGCTTCACTTATACATCTCTTACAGTATAACAGTTGAGACACTTGTACAGGAGAGACAAGAGCTTCATTCAATGATTGAATATTCCTTTGAAGAATAGAAACTGCCAGCGATATATCTAAATTGAAATAATGCATAATTAATGTACTTTATAGACCAAGTCATATACAGTATCTATATCATGTCAACAAAAAATAACTAAAAAACAAGGTTCTACTTACAAGTAGTATCATGAAGCTCCTTTAAATATTTTTCATATTTATCAGCAACTGTATGCTCATTAACCACTCTCTTTCTCAATACTTCCAGTACTTGTCTCCTACTAGCAGTAGGAGTAGTGGTCAGCCATAGATTGAACATCTCTATCATCTTGTGAGTGTCAGTGTGGCCAGCTTGTGCTTCAATACTTCTCAATCGTTTCTGATCCAAGTCAAGCATTGTACCAAGTATGTACCAGTTAGTACCAACATCAACATGCTCCGTTAGCTCCTTTGTAGTTGGAGTAGCTTCCAAGAAAGCGTCGAAAGACTGAGCTACAGACATTATTATAAGAATGATGATCCAACCCACCCTGGCACGATAGATACTATGCTGCCACCTGGACTCGGATCGCATATCGCGCGCGCGCGCGAGAGAGACTAGCCCCTCCCTCCCTATGACTATTATTATTTTAATATTTTAATGAAACAGCATTACAAAAGTTATGTATAATAAAAAAGATACAAAAAGCAAACTATTCAAGAGTTTCTATGTGCATGATAAAAAATAAAAATAATGTATAAGGAAGGGGTTAGGTAGTGTCACACTTATGAAGGAGAAGTTGGTATTGTTGGTTCTTCTATTGGTTGAGGAGGATCATCAGCCTCACTGGCCTTTGTCTCTGTCAACTGAGACTGGAGAGCTACAACAATAAGAAAAGACATAATACAAGTGGACACTGCCATAGCTAATAGAACAGGTGATAGCTATTTTTATCAATTTAGCAAATAATTAAATTTTAGTAAGGGATTTTAAAAAACATTATAGTTACAAAAATGCCAGAATTAGTAGAACAAAATTTTAAAATCCAGCAACTAGTGTTTTTTGTACCTTTCAAGTTTTCAGTCAAGCTCTTGTTCTCCTCCTCTTTCTCTGCTAGCTCTTTCTCAAGTTCTTTCAGCTTCTCTTTCAATACCGATATCTCTTTCTTACCATCCTCCAACAATTTGTCTACAAAGAAAGAAAGAGAAGGAAAGAAAAAAGAAGAGAGAGAGTTAACTTAATATGGCTCTCATAGTTCTAAGCAGCATTACCTTCTTTCTGCTTTTTCTCTCGTTTCAGACGTTCCAATTCGTTAGTCAACCTTTTCTTTTCGTACGCTTCTACACGTACAAAAAAAACTTATAAATTAATTTGTTTGTGTGGATGCATATCTTACCAGGATCCTTCAGTGCTTCCTCCATTTCTATAATAAAAAATAAATCAAAGTCACTTTAATAAAATATGTGTGTGTACTGTGCACAACTTTAAAAATTCGTAAAAATTCAAATGTGATCAGAGTCAGCTCAAACTTTCTATGCAACATAAGTACATACATATGTATCAGTAACAAGCGTAACAGGGTAAAAAATATTCCTATAATTGATTTCACCACCTTGCAAGTACAACTTGGTCATTACTAAGACTTATAGAGGTTCTCTCTACCTTATAATGCTTCTAGAGAAGTCTTTAGACAGTATCTCTATGCTCTCTTGCTGTTAGAAAGCTCTTAGCTTTGTCCCATGTGTAAGCCGCCATTTTGTTTACCACACCCACTCACGTAAAGGAGCGTGGGCGGGTGGTTGCTAAGGCTTGTTATTTCTCCAATACAACGTGTATAGAAGAAATGTAAGTGTGGACATACAAATAAATATATATATATATATATATATATATATATACATAGCGCGAGGGTGAATTCAATTATAGGAACGACCTGGGAGCTTTGCCCCCAGGTCGTTAAAAATTTTAAAATGGAGAATTCTCTACTTTTCATTTTTGGCAAAATTTGGCCCGTGATCCTGTACTATAGTACAGGGACTTTTGTCCGATTTTTGAGCAACTTTTGTCAAAATTTAGACCGACAATGAGTACTATCCCAAAGTCCTGTTGAAATCTGTGTGCATGTGCTAATATCTTTAAAAGTACCTTTTATTTCATCCCTCAAACTCTTTTCTTTCTCTCTCTCTTGCTTCAAGTATAACTTTAATTCTGAGACTTTCCTCTCCAATGGGGTGCCCTGAAGAGAACAACAGAGGGAGAGAGAGGAGGGGCAGAGAAAGAAGAATAGATAAAGAAATAGACAGCGAGAAAGAAGAAAAGAAATCACAATAGTATTTGGATCAGTGTGTGTGTGTGTGTGTGTGTGCGTGCGTGTGTGTGAACATGTATGAAAGTATCATAGTAATAATTCTAACCTCTTTTATCTTTTGCAATATATCAGCCAACTCTTCCACTTCCTAAAAAATAACAAAATCACATATTAATAATTATCATCATTCCTTCCTAATCACATTTTTTATGCATCATCCACTTTAAAAAATTATATAATCAATAACATTTCAAACCTGTTCCTTATCTTTTAAAGTATCAGACAGTTTTTCCACTATGTCCTCTAACTCAGCAGTCGTCTATAAACAAACAATAAACAATAACAATATACACTGCACTAGTTGACAAACACTTTATAATAGTAATTCATAATGGTATACATGTACATGTACATGTAGACTCACTTTTGGTCTATCTTCATCATCAAGGGATGCACTGCTAGTGTCCTGGCCCTCTTCTTGAGTTGCTTCTGATGGTTGTGGCTCCTCTCTCTCCTTTAAAATAAAACATAATAATTCTTCACTTTCTTCTATTTTTCTTTCTTTCTTTCTCCCTCCTTCCCCCCTCTCTCTTTCTTACTTTAGTCAGGATATCATGAACTTGTTTCTTCCACACGGTCAGGTACCCGATGGTCACTTTTACAATCCCATCACTAATAAGAGCTTCAATATTATCATGTACAGTGGCTATGGCTGCCCCCATCAATGTGTAAAGAAACACGCAATTGACGTGAACCTCATCGCCGGACATCTCAAGATTATAAACCTTCATGAGTTTCCCAGTCGATTTTGAAACTATATCCACAGCATCTTTTAGCTTCTTCTGCTCTGGGTCCCACTTAAAAGCAAACGTAGCACTCTCACATTTAAGAGGCGGAGGCATCAGAATTGTGTTAAGACTCTCAGCTGTGCAAAGTTGTACCGGGAGACTACTAGCATACTTCATCATATCTTCTTGGTACTCACTAATGATTTCCCTTCCCTCGGGTAGCTGGAGGTGCTCCGTTAGTCCTTGGAGCATCTCAATATCGATTAGGTTAGAGCTGCTTCTCATCAGTAATAACTGATCGTTGATTGACTCTGCTACTAACAGCTGGCCTTCTAATTGTGACGTGAAGCATTCGATGAAGGACTTTATGTCTTCTATTGCTGGAGTGTGTCTTATGATGGTGTCGCTCAGTTTC
>NW_003548381.1:6920-9414 GCF_000090795.2 Amphimedon queenslandica | reverse complement strand
GTAATATAACAGCCCAGATTTCTTTACTTTCAAATAAGTAAACCTCACTGAAGAATTATATACATGTAATATAGCTGTCAGCCTGTCAAATCTATTAAACTATCCCATTTATCCATTCAACCTCTTAATGTCACTCTTGAACTCTGAATTAAAGAAAAAAAAGGCAAAAGCCCCTCTCTTAAGTACATGTCCATAAATACCTTTAGCTCCAGGTGGCCCCATACCATTATACTGTTTGCTCTGGTATGGTAACAGACAAAAACGTGGCAGTACAGCAACAGTCTACTTGAAAAGGGGTTACATAAGGCTACCTTATGAGTAGTTCCTTACTTCAGAGAAAACCTTCAGTTAGCTAAAAGACTCATGTGTAAGTTCCCGGCACCCTTTATGATCCATAACTTTTGACCAGAAAGTCGTAGTAACATGGAACAAAGAGCTACTTGAAGCTCTGGTTTTGCTAAAACAAATAGACTCCGCTTTGACCCTGTAGCTCCACCACAAGACAGTAAAAATCAATTTAGAAGGTTGTTATGCACAGTGTCACCATGGCAACCATAAAATTTCAAAATTTCTCTGCGCAAACTAAATGTCCAAGAATAATTCATTTGAAACACCCGTGGCCTGAAATGCGGATCCACGCGGATCAAATGCGGATCAGGCTGAAATGCGGATGAACGCGGAACGCTCGCGGATCTCTATTGAAGTACGGAACAACACGGAAACTATACGGATCTTTCTGCAAGAATGATAGCTATGCATCAGGAGAGAAATATATCAGGTCTGATTTGAGTCTTTGATAGGAACTTTATGATCTTGCAGTTTCAGTACATGCAGGTAAGCTGATGCTTATGATCACTATGTCGATAATATTAGCCTGTGTTTTATGATAGTTGAGATCTACAGATAAGCTGATATCCTCTTGAGCTATTCTCTTCAACTTTTGTAAACATGCAACCATTGCCTGTGATAATGAGAAAACAGACTACTACTAGATCTAACTACTGAGCAGTCAACACACTCAACATTAGCTCAGTGTGCCTTCATGCAGTCAAGAGACAAGTCAAGTTATTTTAAAGTGCTATCATGGCTGTACCCCCCAAGTTCAACATAGATGGCAAAGTGAACCATTGTCTGGGAATTCCAGTCTTTGTTTTTTATACTTTATCACTGTTATTTTCTAATTATTATTATTCATTCTGCATGACTTATAGAATTATTATATTTTTAATCTTTATTATCATTATTCAGCTAACTACTATTATTATTTATTCATTCCATCAATCATTCACAGTCGTAGTCTCTTAAAATTTTACTATTAGCTATTGTTACTTATTCATCATTTTTTTGTTTATTGATTTAATCTCATTGTATTTCCCAATTTCAGTGTACTATATGCTTCGGTTTTATAATTGCAAAATCTAATTAAAGTGAGATGAATGTATAAGAAATATAAATCATGTGAATAAAATTCACTTGATAAGGGATCTATAGCAGTTTAAATAAATTTGTACTGTAAATGGGAAATGTATGTATGAACTAACTTGAAAATTAATGACTTTTAATAACATCAAATAATTTTTTAATTGGAATGGAGTACATTTTATAAAGCTATAAAACTTCCATACGCCCGCAATGCCATTATAAAAATAGTATGCATTAATGTTATAATGAAGATTGTATTTCTCCACTTTTCAGTGGTGATTCATAACCAGAAATATTTCACTGTCTGCAGTACCTTGTGTATGACTATAGCTGTCTACATAAAAATTCAGAGCACTAATGTGTTGCAATAGAAACAGTTATACTTTCATTTCTCGTGGTAAAATAAAAATTCTTTTGTTATTCCTATTCAATCAAAGTTTGAAATATTCAGTTCATATATCAGCTGCTGCAGCAGTTTGCTATTGTGTTAAAGGTATAATATCACTGTGTCATTAAAAACTTATGAATTTATTATAATTATTTCTTAAAGGATCCATTATAAGATGTTATTGTTCTGAATCACATTCACACATAAATCTTGAAGTTATGGTCAGCTCAAGTAGATACTGTATATAAAAAAGAAATTGTAATCACCCCACCAAAATGCTTCATAGTCTTAATGAAACAATAATCAGCTTATATAGATCTAACTGTCATGAAAATTACTAGCAACTACGTTACTATGAAGTTTTATAGTCTAATTGAAACTACTATATCAGCTCTAACTGTCAGTAAAACTGACACTATAGTAAATGTAATCAACGAAAATAATATTATTGACATAAGATCTAATGATCATAAACAGCCTACCTGTTCTGAAACTGCTAAAATGATGAAGTTCTTATCAAAAACTCAAATAGAGCTAATAAAAATTCCCTCCTGATGCATAGATATCATTCTTTCAGACAGATCAGTCAAGTTTCAATAGAGATCCGCGAGCGTTCCGCGTTGATCCGCATTTCAGCCCGATCCGCATTTGATAGGCGGAGCTTCCTGTCGGCCATCTTGAGTG
>NW_003548381.1:0-5520 GCF_000090795.2 Amphimedon queenslandica | reverse complement strand
ATGACACCATTGTCAGTATGTATATATTAACATAGATAATGACCTATAGTTCCTATGGTGCATAATGCATTCAGTTGCCATAACATTGACCATAGGCTTTGAATATATTTAAGGTTTCACCTCCTTTTGCACTTTTTGAGGCTTCTTTTCTACTGTCTATCATTTGCTTTGTCTACTATAGTCACCTTCTCTTCTCTGCTTCATTCCTTTTTGCTTAAACGGCATCCCAACCATCTTCATTCTGGTCTTCTCAAACTGGAGGAACAACTCACCTGTCCTATCTGTCTCGAACACTATACCAACCCTAAAGGTGGGCATCCATTATGCAACTTTGATGTGGTTGTGCAACATGTTGCATGAAATTGATACTTTCTCTACTTCATGCAACATGTTGCCCAACCACATCAAAGGTTTAACGACAAGCAATGCTTCATAGTGGATGCCCACCTTAAGACTTTACCTTGTCTACATTCATTCTGTCAGCACTGTCTGAAGGAATTACTTTTGGATAAAACCAACTATCTTACTTGTCCCACTTGTCATCATCGTACCAACTTACCAGAAGAAGGAGCAAGAGCCTTTCCAGTATAGGATTCACTTTAAACAAACTTTACACAAGGATCAGGCTACATAAAAAAACGTCAATCTTCACACTCCCATTGAGGATCAGTCTAAAGCCCTCCATACACCAGGCAACTTGTTGCTAGCAACATTTGTGGTTTCTTTGGTCTTTTGAGCAACTTGTTGCAAAATAGAACTGATTTCTATTTTTAGCAACATGTTGCTTACAAGATCAAAGTAACCACAAATGTTGCTAGCAACATGTTGCCTGGTGTGTGGAGGGCTTAAAGTAGCTTGAGAGAGTGAGTGGTATGCTTCCTATTTTTGATCGAGTGATATTTCAAAGTGATTGCTATATAATCCCTTCAATGGACCCAGTGACTAAGTAAGTAAGCTGTGAATTATCTTTGTTTTAAAAGGAAAAATTACACACACACGAGACTGTAATTTAAAATAAGCTTTCTAAATAACACTATGAACTAAAAAATCTATAATAGTAAAAATGATTAAAACTCACAACAAAAACACTATACTACTAAAACATTTAAAATAACTCAACAACTGATTCGCGGCTAGTACTGAGTCTAACATCAGTAGAACTTGGTACAATTTCTCTTCTTTGTTGATCAACAGTTTTATGTGGTTTAGTTACATCTAAAAGAGGTTCATCATCTTCATCTTGTTTCTTGAGTAGCTCAGTTCTTAATTAGAGTATCATAACATTTCATATGTGATAACTGCAGATAAAGATGATAAACAACAATCAAAATAAAACTGAAAATAAAAACAGATAAACAAGTATTGTACCAGATCAATATTTTACCAGTCTTCATTAAAAGCTACAGATAGACCAACCATGATGCATAAGTTAAACAAGAACCAAACTTCAAGTACATTGTTCATTTTCTTTTTGTAAACTCTGCCAAAACAATGACTCAGTGACAGGACAATAACTAACACTGTCAATAGCATTGACAAGAGGAAGGAGTGTGACTCAATGAAACTATCAACTAAAGTAACTGATAATAGTACTGGTATCCTAGCCACTAGCAGTAGACCAGGGCTGATTCTGATCAAAAGTAGATTTTTTACAAATTTTTAAAGTTGCTCAAAAATTGGGTCAAAGTTCCTTTACTGTAGTACAGGGTCTTTGGCCAGATTTCGCCAAATATGACTAGATGAAATATCTTCATTTTTATAATTTTTCTGATGCATATACATGTTCTTATATTGTGTAGCAAGTTTGGGCTGATTCCAATCAAATTTGGATTTTTTACAACTTTTTAAAGTTGTTAAAAAAACATGTCAAAGTCCCAGTACTATAGGCTGTAGGCTGTGTTAGTACACGCATAGTACATCCAAGTCCAAAAATGAGAAAGAGTGAATTCTTTTTTATAATTTTTTCTGATACATATGCATGTTCTTATGTTGTGTAGTGAGTTGAATTTGATTCCAGTTAAAATTAATTTTTTATGAATTTATAAAATTGCTCCAGAATTGGCCAATGTCCCCATACTATTGTACAGGGTTTTTGGTAAAATTTTGCCAAAAATGAAAGCAGAGAATTTTTTATTTTTATAATTTTTATGATACGCGTACACGTTCTCTTGTTGTGTAGCAAGTTTGAGCTAATTCCAATTTAATTTCTTATTTTCTCAAAAATATAAGTCTATAGCCTATTACATGAGTACCACTTCTTGAAGGGTTACACTGTATTAGGCTCAGTGCAGTCTTCTAGCTATCATTAATGCTTCCTAAATGCTAAATTTGAATTGATTCAGTACAAAAGTAGATCAAGAACTGCACTACACTCCATCAAGCTCTGAGCTGCTTAAGTTCAATCAATTCATGCATGAGACTGAGTATTGTTAGTCTGTCAAGGTCTATTGTATGTGCATTGCTTTGCTTGGCAATGCTTAGGCTCGCCCCTTTAATGTTTTACATTTTGTCTAGTATTGATACCGTATAGGGGGTATATTTCCCGGGGAAAATATTTCACGAAAATCACCTTTAAACCTATTCACAAGAAAAAATTTTTGCTTTTTTCTTCTACTGACCATTATTAGTATGATAAAAAATAATTTTCACAGATAAAATTTTCATGAATTTTTTAAAACCACGAAATTAGCGAAATTAAATCCCCATGAAATATACCCCCTATACGGTATTCCATGCTTTACATTGTTAAATATTTTTCCATAATTATTATAGTTGTCCATATTCAACTCAAATTTGCATAATGCTATAGGAGTTGATTTGCCTTATGCACACAATTTACTCTAACCATTGGATATTGTGTAATAATATTCTTATTATTAGTGACGAGTTTTTGAGAGTCCTTGATATCATATAAAAGCAGCAACTAATGATAGACGAATCAATTGCTAATGTTATTAAAGTAAGTGAACAATAATTTTTTATTTTTGTATTTCTAGTTCAAAGTTTATGCCAGTGATACAGGAATATCTTGTCAGCAATTTATTAAATAGTAAGGTAAAGTGAGTGTGACATAGTGTTCACTATTTTGTTACTTAAATTAGCTGTAAAGTTTAAGCCTTTTAATTTTGAATATTCATTCACATTGTGTACATGTTTATCAGAACTCGTAATTTTTGATATTGTAAGCAGATTGACATTATCAATAAAATCTAGATTTCAATCTATCATGGAAGCATATACATTTGAACTTTGTAGCATCAATCCTAGCTATTAAAAAATTGCTATAATTTATTTTACTAGTTTTATGAAGCACCATGGTGCGTGGACTCGCCCGCTGAGATTCACCAGAGGGATAATGTGTTACTTGTACTGCCCCCATCATGATATTATATATATAAGCAACTTGATATTTGAAAAAAGGATAATAGATTTTGACAAAGTGCAACAATGCAATTACTGCACTGATCCATAAAATAAATTATAGGTGTGGTCAGTACCTAGCAGTGCAGTGCAGATAAACATGGCACGTGGGTAGGAGAAAGAAGAAAAGCTGAAATTTATTTTAGCATCTGAAGCTCTATTCAAAGAAAGAGTAAGCACAAAAAATTTGCCTAGATATTTAAAAGAGACTGAGATAGTTTGGTTGCTCTTGCTTTCCCCAGTGCTGCCTGAAAATTTTTCGAAGAGGCTAAATCACAAACTTTGAGCAACTGTAACTCGCAAACAAAAAAGAGATAAGAAAATCCCCACATAATTTTTAAACTAGGTACTTTTCTCTACCTATCAATGCTAATCTTGACCAAATAGAGTGAAACACGAAGATTTGGCTAGGAAAAGTGGTCATCTATTCTTGAAAATATTCAGCTTTTGCTACCACGAATTGCTATGAAAATACAACGGAGCTAAATAAATTATCTTTTTCTCAAAGCTTAAAAAGAATTATAACTCAGGAGAGCTCAGTAAAAAAGATATTGACTAGGAATTAACAGGAATTTTCGTGACAGAATGACAACCCAACTGCTTAGTACTCGCCTACGCAAGCGTGGCGAGTTCAATTATAAAATGCAGAAAAATTTGAGCATTATTTTTTCCTAAATACATGTATAAACTCACTATTAGTGTTTCGGTTGATGTCATGTGCCATGCCCACTCTAGACGTTCAGGTGACCACGCCCACACCTGGTAGTCATGGCGACGAGGGAGGAGGAGGAGGTAGGACCCGTTGTCGTTTATTATTTTTATGAAGAGAAGGAAAATGAGAGAAATGGAGTAACATAGACCAGACTAATGGATGGGATGTTGATACTTCACTTATCCAACTGGAGGAGAGAGAGAAAGAGAGGGAGGGGGAGGGAGAGGGAGAGAGAGAGAGAGAGGGAAAGAAGTGACAAATTAAATCTTCGTTTTTGATTCATCGTCAAAAAATTAAAAATAAAACAAACATAATGTATTGTGCAAGTACAAATAATTTCGATGGATCATCATTCAAAAATTTAAGAGAAGAAACATACCGTATAGTGGAAAATTTTGGAGGGGATAAAATTTGGCGAATTTGGCATTTTGATAGCCATTCGCCAAAATAAAAACCCGCCATTTTGAGCCATTACACACATGCTCAATGGCAATTGGCCACAAATTCGCCAAATTAAGAATTCACCAAAATTTCACAATTCACCAAATTTTAATCCCTCCAAATGTCCAGCTATATGCATACATGTACGTGGATGTACATGTACATTTGTAATAACAATATACACATACCCACTCCTCACTCGTCCCTGCAGTGCTGAGAGAGGCTGTGCTCTAGAGGTGGGCGATACGATACCAAAGTACTCATATATCCGATACCAGGCCTCCGATACCAAGTACTCGATACCAAATCCTGGTATCGAGTAGTGGTAACCACGCTCCACCACACCTATTTTATTACGTCATAATTATGCCCACACCCATTAATAATTACATAATGGCGGGTTATATCTTTTCATTTTATTAATAACTAATTATAACTTAATTGCGCATGCGCAGTAGCTGACTACTCATTCACTACTCGATACCATCGATACTGAGACTCAGACTACTTGGTATCGGTATCGATTCAAAATTTCTGGTATCGCCCACCTCTACTGTGCTCCAATGAGATTGGAGCTGAGTTGAGTAGAGAAAAGAGGGATGGCACGTATGGGCGTGGCTATAATGGAGGATGAAGGGAGGACACACCCACCTATAATGAGAAAATAATAATTATTAATTAATAATGATATTATGTGTACATCTACATGTAAATGTACATTGCACAATCTATGAACATTTGAATCATGTGAAACTTGGAAAATTGAAGTCGGAATCAGCTCAAACTTCCTACACAGCATAAGGACATCAATATGTATCAGAAAATGTAATAAAAATTTAAAGTGATTTTAGAGGCATTTCTTGGAAAAAAAGCATGGGCTATAGTACAGGGATTTCTTCAGAATTTTGACGTTTTCTTAAAATGGCCATAACTTGAAAAATTGAAGT
>NW_003548380.1:1165-9416 GCF_000090795.2 Amphimedon queenslandica | reverse complement strand
AGGCCAAGTTCAAGTAAAGCCTTTTTACTGATAATTTCTAATCCCTCACTGTTGCCTAGCAACTCGGAAGGAACACTGACCCTGTGCAAAGAAATACTGTAAAAATGGGTGGGGCCATGTGGTGTTACCTAGCAACAGTTTCGGCAATGCCATATAAGGAGAGACAAGAATCTCCAATCAGTTTCCACAGACTAATGAATGAGGGTTTTAGCTTTACTGCTCTGGAAAAAAAAATAATATTGATAATACAACTAACAATAATATTAAATGACTTACTTGGATAGATCAATAAGAGCAAGTGATACATAGGAGACAGCTTTGGAGTCCAGTACATTATTGATGGCTAGCAGTGATAACTTGTAATAGCTCTCAGCTCTACCTATAATCAGTACAATCTAAATATAATTTCAAAATGCAAGAAATTCCCAAATCGTGGACATGTATATACATGTACATTTACATGCAAAAAACTCCAAAATCGGACCAAACATCCTGTACTATATAGTACAGGGATTTTGACCAAATTTCATGAAAAATTGCAAGGAGAGAATTTACCATTTTAATATTTTTTCCTGATACATATACATGTTCTTATGTTGCATAGAAAGTTTGAGCTGATTCTGATGAAGTTAGGATTTTTTATGAATTTTTAAAGTTGTTCAAAAATCGGGCCAAACACCCTGTACTATAGTACAGGGATTTTGGTCAAATTTCATCAAAAATGGCTAGGAGAGAATTCTCTATTTTTATAATTTTTTTCTGATAGATATACATGTACTTATGCTACGTAGAAAGTTTGAGCTGATTCCGATCAAGTTTGGATTTTTTATGAATTTTTAAAGTTGCTCCAAATGCCATGTACTGTATTGTAGTGCTTGTCAGCTCATGAAACTCTACCACTCAATTACAATTCTCAACTATTCCTCCATTACCTTTCAAAGCTGGTACATAATCATCCTGCAGCTCAAGGACTCGTGTGTAGCTGGCAACAGCTTCAGATAATAGACCAATCAACTGTTGCATAGCTGCTACCCTAGTACATGTACATATGTACATAGAATGGAATATAATATAATGTGTATAGACTGACTGGTATTGTGAGAATATGGACTGTGGATTGAGCTAAGAGGATAAGGAGAGGAAAGAGAGAGAGAGAAACAAAAAGAGGAAGAGATCACTATATTGTAATGTACACATGTACTTCAGTTGCTTTTTCAAATGCTTTCATTGCTGCAATGTTACTACCTCTTGAGAGATAAGCCTCACCTAAACACTCCCATACATTGCTACATGATACATGTACGTACATGTACATAAGTGGGCGTGACATTAATAGGCGTGGCTTACCTATCAGAAACGTTCTGATGCAAAACTTTCAAATAACTATAAAATATACGACATCGTAAATTGTACATGTACATGTAGCTACCATTTAATAGCTTCGTCATATTGACTATGTCTTCTATGATATAGTCCTATTCTAAGCCACGCCTCTCTCACCCTGTAACCAATAGCAACCACACGTCATGTTAAATCACTTACTCTGTAGGTGGAGAATTTTCTGTAATTTTGACATAAACTTCATAAGCAGATTCCTGTGTGAAGTATTAAGTTAATAATTTTAGTTAATAACTAGCCACACCTCTTCACCCAATGCTGACAGACACTCCCCTAATGATATCCCTGCCTCAGTGAGACCAGGATTAATAGTAAATGCCTTTTTATAACATTTAACAGCACGACTGAAGGAGGAAAAATAGAGAAATTTTAGGAAAAATAAAATGTATATGATGAAACCTACTTGATATCATTAGCAACGTATCTCTGATAGCGTCCCAGCATATTAAATACAGCTGGGTTATAACTATCCAACTGACCTGCCTGTGATATAATAGAAAATAATAAAATGCCACATGTACATGTACCAAAAATTATATTATATTCCTACCTTCACCAGTGAAGGATAAGACTTTGTTCTGTTTCCATTATACCAGTCAGTATAACCAGCCCAATAATGATACTCACTGAGCTGAGAACACTCATTTATAGCTAACTGAAAACTAAAAGGAGCAATGGAGATATAATTAATACTATGATGATTCTACAAGTACATACTTGTCATGTGCTTGATCGAAATTACCTCTAGCCACAAATAAATGACCCTATAACAGCAATTACAATAATATTATTATTATTATTCATGATACCTTTAATTCATTCAGTATTCCTTTCTCTTCGTTCAGTGAGGAAGCTTTATCATTAATAATCTAAAAATATAATAAATTCATAATAAATCCAGTAAATGTGTATCATGTACTCCTTCAGCTTCATGTATCATTCCATTAGCAATGAGAGCCTTAACGTACAGTTTGATCACATGACAGTCACATGACTCACTGTACAACTAGAAAGAAGAGAATACATGTATAATGTACATGCAAATAATGGTCTTTACTTTTTCACATAAAGTCAATGCCTCTTGTTTATGATTACCCTCTAGGAGTTGAGCCTCAATTAATAAAAGACTGATAGGAATAATCAAATGAGATACTGTACATCCACAGGCCACTTACTGGAATGAACACGTTACTTGTCTCCGTATGAAACAAGGCAAACTTCCCAAAGCTTCTAATCCTAAACTAATAATAAATTATAAACCACAGTACATGTACATGTACCTTTCCAAGCATTATTAATGACAACTTCATAGTTGTGTGCCTTCATGTGGCAAACACATGATACGAACCAGCCCTCACAGGAGTCTGGTGAAGAGACTGTTCCTATGTAAAGTCAGTCACATGATCTATCATGTGACTGTATGTACCTTTACTGGCTAGTGTGCAAGCTTCTTTTATTTTTCTTGATTGTAGTAATACCAAACAATGAGAAATGAGCCACACTCCTTCTCTCTCCTCCTCCTCCTCTCTCCTTTTGTTCAGTAACAGTGTTATTGGGATAAGATCCTCTTCAGTTAGTGGTTGAATGGACAGTACTAATATACCAGTGATGAAATAGTGTACATGTAGTTCAGAGTACCTTTTAAACACTTCCATATCTCCAGCTGGAGTAATGTCTCTTGGCTCTCTTTACTTTCTAAGATTTCACATTCCTCTTGTACCGTCTTCAATAAACTATCAATCACTTCTTCATCTTCCACTAACTACACAGTACACATTATACACAGAGTAATGGAGTGTGTATCATATATGACAGTTAGATACATGCACATGCAGTGACATAAGAGTGTTTACTATGAAATACAAATTTTCAAAGTTTTTTGGGATCAGGTTAAGTCCTTCCCTACCTTAATCCATTCCATGCAGGAGCTAATGAATAATGTTTGTATCTCTATCCTCTTAGTCTCTGTCAGAGAAGAAAGGAAGGATTTATAACTGCCTTCAATTAGCTGCCACTGGGTCTGGGAATATTGAGGATGACGTAGTAGGAATAATAATGACCTTTCAGTAATGGAACCAGAGGCAGAGGGAGAGACTAAAAGATATAAATAAGCTCTAGCTGCCTTGAGAGAGAGAGAGAGAGATGAAGGGAAAGAAGAGAGAGATGAAGGGAAAGAAGAGAGAGAGAGAGAGAGGGAAAATGAAGATAGAGAAGAGGAAGGGAGGGAGAAAAGAGACATTATGTACACAGGGATAATGTTCTTACCTTTTCTAATTGGCCTACATCCACATATAATGGAGCAAGTTTACAATATAAATTGAATTCTTTTTCTCCATCTCTACATAATGAGAGTATCAAACATGATAGTCATATGATGGTCATAATGACTCACCCAGTCACAGTGTTTAGTATATAACTGTAAGTCTTTATTGCTACCAACTTTTCATCTTTATCCCCTGGGCTGTACTTATCATACAAATCTGCCAAGCCCTAGAAAAAAAATTAAAACCACAATAGCTAAAAATCGAGCTAAAATGTAATTGCATGTCTATTACCAATTTACCATTACAAACCCAGAACCCTCACAGATCTACATAAACTATTTACCTTCCAGGCCAGTATTTCCTTCTCATTAGAGGTTATTGCTATCCTGTACTGGTGTCTGGCCTCTCCTATTTCTTTCAACAGTAAATGAGCTTTACCACACAACACATGAGCAAGGTAATGAGTGTCATCATGCCAGAATATAGCCTGTGATGAACAAGACAACACATAATCAAGAAAACTTGTTATTTCTACCTGACACTGTTTGATAGCCTCAGGATAGTCTTCTCTATCTAGAGCAGAACGAGCTGATTTAAGAAGAGACTTGACCTCTTTACTGGCAGCCATACTTATCTAATTAAAAACGTGGGCGTAAGAACACCTGGCCACGCCTGGTTTTGCCCCATTATGATTGGACATACTATAATATCTATGAACATACCTGGTAGTATGACGGTTCCCGCGACCACGCGGCAAAATGGCAAAGCAAGAGCTCATCCTTCCAGTCAACGCAGCTATGGTTACAGATAAAATGGCAAAGCAAGAGCTCGTCCTTCCAGTCAACGCAGCTATGGTTACAAATGGTATTTGTCGTGCAGATGGAAAACTTAAGAAGCGTGATGAATTGCTCCATAGTGTGGATATAGGAGAAAAACCCGAGAGCAGCTTTCAATATCAGTCTGAGCCTACTCAGTCAACTGCTCCTGATGAAGAGAGAGTGGTTATCTCAGGGCTGCTTATGAACAATGTCAATCCTGAGGAAAGGATAGTAATCCTGGGGAACCTAGACAATAAAGAGATTGCAGAAGAACAAGAGGAGCAGCAGGTTGTAGAATTCAACAGTTTTCCTGCTGAGCACATTGACACTATGGAGGAGCTGACACCATCAGATTGCATTGATACCACTTCACCAACTGTTCATGTTTGGCCATTCAATACAGAAGCTGGACCATAGCACTCCCATTATATTTATAATTAGTTGTGTGTGCATATTAATAAATCTACTTGTTTCAACATCAGTTTTGCCTATACATGTACATGTATCATGCTAAAATGAATATCATACTGAACAAAGGATGTGTGGTTGCCACAATGCCAAAAATTTTCTTGTATGATCAACTAAAGGCTAACAGTCAGTACAGTGCTGTTGATTGATAGTATGAAACTATTAGTATCACATAGTGCATCTATACATACAATCCAATCTCTCTCTACCATCAGTTCCAATATACGCCTACATAAAGCAGCACTAACTGAGACTGACCACCTATTAATAATACAATCACATAGTTATAGACCATGTACAATGAATTATTAACCTTTTCATTTGGTAATGAATTAAGATTCTTAATAGAATCTGGCGAACATACATCAGCCAGTAACTACATATAAATAATGGCTTACAAGCATTTGCTCTAATACTGTATTACCTGGTTAACTATAGTATATGGTACAGTAGCAATATGAGAGGAAGATTCTGTACCCAAAGTCACTAACAGTGGTCTAAGGCATTAAAATAGAGATATTATGACTCTACACCTTGAGCATTACCTGAAGTATCCAATACATGATACTACAGAAAGTACATGGAGAAAAAAAAAGCAAGCAACTACAAACTGATGTTCACTGTATGTGTAACTGACCATCAATAGATTTCCCTGAGCACTGAGTACACAAGCAATATACTCCATTAGCATCCTGCAGAGGGAGGGAGAGAGAAAGTGGGGGAGAAAGGGAAGCAGAGGGCATGTAAAATTGGTCATCACATGTGAATGTGTATAATTATGTACTTCAGAAGTTCAGACAAAGATTGCTCAGATTTATACAATAATTATAAGAAAAAATATTGGCCCGCAGGGATTGTGGCTCTCCTATAATCACCACAAACTCTCAGTTTCCCAGGAATGCAAAATCTGGAGTTAACCAACCTACAGTGGGGCCCATGCTGTATAGGCTCAATAGAGCTTGACTCTGTTTACAGAGTGCAACCAAACGTTCAGCAGCTTAAACCAATCGAGGTTATCAAACAGGCTGCAACAAATTTTTGGTTATCTACATACGTACTGTATGTTTAAGTGTTTTGTTTATCTATAATACCTGTATAGAAGCTTTACTGCACATTCCACAGCCAATATAAAGGCAAGCCTCCACCAAATGGAGCTAATAAAAGGGAAAGAAATAGAAGAGAAGAGAATAAGATGCATATATCAGTTGTTCTGCTTACCAACTGATGATAATCAATCTCATTATTGTCAGTCTTTCCCTTTATGCTACACAAATCAAAACCATCATTACCTGATTCCATTATAAACCTACAACACATATAGCATTACTATTATATTAACAGCTACTACATAAAAAACCTCATTGAAGTTGCCTTCGCCTTCACATGATACATCCCTGAGGACCGTACCTCATTCAATTGAGGTACACTAACAAACTCTTTCTCCTCATTGAGCGAGGAAGCTTTATCATTGATAATCTAAATATAATATAATAAATTCATAATGGAGAGAGAGAGAGGGAGAAAGAGAGAGGGAGGGAGAGGGGGTGAGAGGAGTAATTTTTGATTGTTCACTTACTAGAGTGCATTGCTATTACTCCAAGGGCGTTCCAGTGAATGTGGCCTCTCGGTGATAGAGTGATTGCATTTTTAATCAACTAAAATGTAAAACATTAATAATTAAAAATAATATCAATATAAATACTTTTAACGAGATTTCTAAATATTCCTTTATCGTCTTCAACCTAACATCATATTGTTTGTTTATTTATTTATTTAGTTGTTGTTGTTGTTTACTTTTGCTAGGTGGTAATAATTAAGTGCAAGATTATGAATAAGATAAGGAGATTTGCCATCACACAAATGAAGACTACACTTGTATGATCTTTAGTACACAAAATATCAACATCATTAAAGTCTATTCACTTTCACCTGACCTATTGATTTTTTATAACTTTTGATAAACATGGAATTTAGAAATTTTGTTTGCACCATTAGAATCGCTAGGTCCTTCCCATCCTTTAGATAAAAAGATCGGGTCAAAATGATAAGGCCTTAGCCTTTTTTGGATGTCCCTGTATAAGCTCAATGACATACCTTTGACCACAACTATGCAGCTAGAACAGCCAGATTAAATTCAGCTGCTACTTATCTGCATCCCTTCCGTGCAACAAAAACAATTCCAAAACCACAAATACGTAAAGAATGCGGATGTGACGTAGTTATTTATTAATTGAAAAAAGCCAGGGGTCAGGTGAAAGTGAATAGACTTTAGTTTATTATCAAATAAATCGATTCTAACTAACTTCAGCCCAAGTTCAAGTAAAGCCTTTTTACTGATAATTTCTGATCCCTCACAGTTGCCTAGCAACTCGGAAGGAACACTGACCCTGTGCAGAAAAATGTTGTGAAAATGGGTGGGGCTACGTGGTGTTACCTAGCAACAGTTTCGGCAATGCCATATAAGGAGAGACAAGAATCTCCAATCAGTTTCCACAGACTAATGAATGAGGGTTTTAGCTTTACTGCTCTGGAAAATAATAATAATAATAATAAATAAATAAATAAATAATAATAATAATAATGATAATAATTATACAGCTAACAATAATATTAAATGAGTTACTTGGATAGATCAATAAGAGCAAGTGATACATAGGAGACAGCTTTGGAGTCCAGTACATTATTGATGGCTAGCAGTGATAACTTATAATAGCTCTCAGCTCTACCTACAATCAGAAAAATGTAAATATAATTCCAAAATGCAAAAAATTCACAAATCGTGGACATGTATATACATGTACATTTACATACAAAAAAACTCCAAAATCAGACCAAACATCCTGTACTATTAGTAACGCGGTAGCGTTACTAAGTAGGATTCACCCCACTTCAAAATGGCTGCCACGACTTTTGCAGCCTTGCTATACCGGGAAAACGAGCTCCTATGCTTACCAGACTTTATAGAGGACCTCATCTTGACCAGAGGACTCCATTGGTACCACTAGTGTGGCTCTAAACCTTGTCTGAGAGGAAAGCCAAAAATCCGGAAAACGGCCGTTTTGTTCAGCCACCTTTTTTCATCTTCATCATCATCATCATCAAGTCCTGTCAATCCAGTTGTCGGTCTGTATCTCAACTTTGCTTGGTGATAGAAGGCTAATTCTTACACCATTCTACTCCAATAATGCATGCGCAGGTCCCTATTCTTTATGACAATTCTCCAACAAAGGAAGAAGTTGCACTGTCACTGCTGGATCGGGCCCATCTTAGCTGCATGCCGCCATTTTATTAATTAAAGAAGCA
>NW_003548380.1:0-1155 GCF_000090795.2 Amphimedon queenslandica | reverse complement strand
TTTTTATGTTCTTTAGTACAGGGATTTTGGCTAAATTTTATGAAAAATCGGAAGGAGAGAATTTACCATTTTAATATTTTTTCTGATACATATACATGTTCTTATGTTGCATAGAAAGTTTGAGCTGATTCTGATCAAGTTAGGATTTTTTATGAACTTTTAAAGTTGTTCAAAAATCGGGCCAAACACCCTGTGCTATAGTACAGGGATTTTGGTCAAATTTCATCAAAAATGGCTAGGAAAGAATTCTCTATTTTTATAATTTTTTCTGATAGATATACATGTACTTATGCTACATAGAAAGTTTGAGCTAATTCCGATCAAGTTTGGATTTTTTATGAATTTTTAAAGTTGCTCCAAATGCCATGTACTGTATTGCAATGCTTGTCAGCTCATGAAGCTCATGCTGTTTAGCTCACTTAGCATGCTTTGTGGGAAACTCTACCACTCAACTACAATAATCAACTATTCCTCCATTACCTTTCAAAGCTGGTACATAATCATCCTGCAGCTCAAGGACTCGTGTGTAGCTGGCAACAGCTTCAGATAATAGACCAATCAACTGTTGCATAGCTGCTACCCTAGTACATGTACATATGTACATAGAACGGAATATAATATAATGTGTATAGACTGACTGGTATTGTGAGAATATAGACTGTGGATTGAGCTAAGAGGATAAGGAGAGGAAAGAGAGAGAGAGAAACAAAAAGAGGAAGAGATCACTATAATATTGTAATGTACACATGTACTTCAGTTGCTTTTTCAAATGCTTTCATTGCTGCAATGTTACTACCTCTTGAGAGATAAGCCTCACCTAAGCACTCCCATACATTGCTACATGATACATGTACGTACATGTACATAAGTGGGCGTGACATTAGTGGGTGTGGCTTACCTATCAGAAACGTTCTGATGCAAAACTTTCAAATAACTATAAAATATATGACATTGTAAATTGTACATGTACATGTAGCTACCATTTAATAGCTTCGTCATATTGACTCTGTCTTCTATGATATAGTCCTATTCTAAGCCACGCCTCTCTCGCCCTGTAACCAATAGCAACCACACATTATGTTAAATCACTTACTCTGTAGGTGGAGATTTTTCTGTAATTTTGACGTAAACTTCATAAGCAGATTCCTGTGTAAA
>NW_003548379.1:5224-9421 GCF_000090795.2 Amphimedon queenslandica | reverse complement strand
TCAATTAAGATTGACACGAGCAAAGGAAATACAAGAGGCTGAAATCAAGACAACGTAATTATTGATGATGGTCCTTTACAAAAAAAGGTGTAGTAAACCCATAGCCAACACTCCACTTCTAATACCTGATAATTCTTAGAATGATATGATAAGTCTCACAAGTAAAATAAAAAAAATTTATAAACAATTCATTATTAAAAATTTTATCCATTATAATAGGTTTTGTTGCAGATGCATGAGCCTCAAATATATTTCAAGTACCAACTAAGGAAGCAACAACAGCTATCAAACTGCAAGAGCTCTACATGAATGGCTATGAAGGAATAGCGCTGCAGTGCAATGATATAGTTAGACAATTTTACAACCTCTGGACATCATTGCTTCCAAGAAATCATAGTATAATACAGCAGATTTGGCAGAGATTCACTTCTTTTGTATCTTCTGAGTACACACACATATGGCAAAGCTTATACAGTTTAGCAAGTGTAAAAAGTCATCTCTTCTGTCACTTTGCCTTACCTATTTCTTTTTTGTCAAATTTTGGAAGAACAAGTACGAAAATTGCATACTCTGGTACATTGCTGGATATCTCATGAGAAAAGTTAAAGGAAAAGTAGGAATTTTACCAGCAGAAAAGATGGAGATATTCTTAGGGGAAGTTGATGCTGTCATAGATAATGATACCACCTCGGAAGAAGGCATTCAGCATCCAGAGAAGTGGCTAGAGTCAATAAATAGTGGTGGACTCATAAAGTTGTTTAATGATTTTTATGAGCATTTACAAACAGTGGAAAAAGAAATACGCCACCTCAAATTACCATCTTCAAAGTGTGTACCTTCGTTAGAGATGACTACCAATCTGCTAAAATCAAGAAGTATCGAGGAGTGCTGGTCATCTGTAGCACAACAATGAGACATCGGAAACTTGGCAAAAATACACAGCCTAATCATAGAGTTCTTGAAAGTTAGATGCTTTGGCCATACTAGAATTTTTTTAGAGCTCTGCAAAAATGCAAAACAAAATCTTGGCATTTGACCACATGTTTATATATTTACAGTGTTCAGCAAATCAGCTATTCTTTAGCTGCTTCAGTTGAGCCATTTAGCTGTTTTATCCCATTATATAGTGTTGTTTTCGTATGGTACAATAATTTAAGTTTAAGTTTTAGTTTCTTATTTCTATTCTTTTAAGTTTTAGTTTTAGTTATGCAATGGTAATCATTTTAGTTTTAGTTACTGTTATCACTTCAAAATTGTATTTTAGTTTTAGTTTTAGTTTCATTCTTCAAGTGCTTCTAGTATTAGTTTTAGTTATCGTTAATTCACAAAAGTTTTTCCAATAATGTAAAAACAATTAAGAAATAGTGAACAAACAAAGTGACCTGACCAACATTACAATGCAGGTAATAGTTGTCAGATCTCTTAATTATACTGCAATAATTTAAGTAGTTACAAGTGTGCTATTTTAGTTTTAGTTATAGTTAATGTAACTCACAATTATAGCTTTAGTTTTAGTTATAGTTAATTAGTACTAGTTTTAGTTTTAGTTCTTTAAGTGCAAACCTTTATAGTCTATTAAATATACTAATAATAATAATAATAATAATAATAAAAATAATAATAATAATAATAACAATTACGATACCTGGGGCACTTCACATCTGTACCATGTCTTTCTGTCACTCTCCCTGTGTACAAGTAACTACCATAATTCCTCTAAATATTCGGCGCTCTAAATTTGAATATAAATAATTATTTCAAATTTTCTACCAAAATTTATCCTAAAAATTTGTTTGAAATATTTTTCCACGTGGTTATAATTTCGTCACTTACCTCTAAATTTGACTTGGTGAACTTACTACTCAAAATGTCAGAATGGCCAGGTTAGTGTAATACTAGTTTTGTGTATTGTTTTAGTGGTGAAAATTAAAAAGTTTTTACGTAAATACCAAGAAGTGAAACCAGCAAAACGACCTGTTGGTTGGCCATGATAAGGTATGCTCATTCCCCCTGTCACTCAGCCACCAAGACCTAACCCAACACCTGCCTTGGTACCTGTAGAGGAAGAGGAGAGGCATGAAGATGCATTGGAGGAAGCAAATGTATCCATAACACTGAACCACCAGCAAAAAAGAAGCATGCACAATATAAATCTTACAGCCTTCACTTTAAAACAGCAGTTGTCACTGAGTTGAATACAAGTACTTCAGCTGCAGTGCTAGCACAATGCTACAAAGTCCCCAGAACAATCATCTTTTCCTAGGAGACTCAAATACGCAAGCAAAACAGGGAAATCAAGTCCAAAAAAAAAGAGGGGTACATCTGTGTAAAGGGAGTGAACGTGCACTCAGTTGTCCCAAAGTAGTTGATGAGGAGTTGGTGGAGTGGATACTCTTTAGGCGTGATTCTCACTTTCCAGTGAGCACTGAGCGAAGGCTAAATATTTGATTGTGGCTCACAATCCACAATATATGGCATCAAAGGGCTGGCAAGAAAAGTTTGATTTGCCACTCACTCTCATTACGCTCAAGGATATCCATAAGTCAGAAGCTTCCTCCTCAACTAGAGTCTAAATTAGAAAGTTTTCTCAATGAAGTATGTATTTTAAGAACACAATATTCCCATCCTTTCGATATGATTATCAATATGGATAAAATACCAATGTTTTTTGACATGGTTCCAGGGAATATTGTGGGTAAAAATATATAAAAGAAGTTAGATTGTGTTCATCAGGAGCTGAGAAAAGGAGATTCACCGTTGTTTTGTCGTGTGCTGCTAGTGGAGATATGCTTCCAGCTCTTGCAATATTCAAGGGCAAAAGGAAATTGAAGTTAATGACTCCCTCTAATGTTCTAGCTACAGTGCAATGTAAAGGATGGATGGATATGGACCTGATGTCTAGGTGGTTTAAGGCAGTAATATTACCTTATACTAAAGCGAGAAGAGCACTTCTTTTGATAGACTCATTTTCAGCTCATGAAAGTGTTCAGTTGATACAAGAAGCTCAAGCCAACAATGTCCAGGTTTCTATTATACCTGGTGGCTGCACCAGTAAAGTCCAACCATTAGATGTCTGTTTGAACAAGCCCTTTAAAAGTGTTCTTCGTTCATGTTGGCATTCCTACATTGATTCATTGGTAGCAATTGATCCAAATCCAGAAAAACTCAAAACTGCTGAAAAAGAAACAATTTGTGATTAAATCAAAGTAGGCTGGAGTCAATTGCAAGCCAAGAAGGAGATGGTTAAAAAGTCTTTCCTAGTCCATGGGATACCTAATGCAATTCATGGTACCCAGAACTCATTCATTCACTGTGCAAAGGAGCTTCCTGATATGCAGACACCATATTTGAATGATAGCACTTATGACCCATTGCAAATCTCTGATAGTGAGTCTTTAGAGGGTGAATCTTCTGACACCACTGCTGATGATGAAGCTGATAATTCTGACAGTGACTAAAATATGTGTGTATGATGATATTATTGCATTGTATATAAAGTTGATCATTTAATGTTGTTAAATTAATTCTAATTGTACAATGAAACAGGTTATATTTACAGAGTCAATATTGTTCCCTGAGTTGTAGACATATCTTGTCTTTCTAGCAGGTGCTTCAGTTTTTGAACTAATTTACTGCAATTACTAGTAAATTTGTAATCACATGGGATCTCAAAGCCCTTGATTGGCACAGAACTTCTTTGTCTTCTTCCACAAACTTCCCAAGAAATAACTCTTCCATTCCTGATAAAGTAGTAGAAAGTTTTAGATAATTCTTTTGGGACATGACCGACAATGCTTCTATCAACTTTCACAGCCACAGCATATCTGTCATAAGTGTTTGTAGGCTCAGCCTCTAGTTGAAATGTGTCTCCTATAAAAGGCTCCCAAAAGTCATGTTAGCCTCTAACAACACTTTCTATCTTCATAGACCTGCCTGACGCCATGATAGTTTATAGTGTTTAGAATCCCTCCAAGTTCGACATAAAAAATTAATTCAGAAGCATCATAAGTGCACTCCCTCCAAAAATTCATTTTTTAAATTACAAAGTCTATATTTAGTGTGACGAATGTTTAGAGGAATTACGGTACTAATAATAATCACAGTAACAATAATGACAACAATAACTTAATTACCTGGTGCACTTCTCTTTTGTACTGTATGTTTCTGTCTCTCCTTCTGTACAAGTAACTACTACTA
>NW_003548379.1:0-4138 GCF_000090795.2 Amphimedon queenslandica | reverse complement strand
GCTAATGAAGATCTTAGTCTCATCCTTAATGGGTGGTATTTGGATAATGGCATTCTCTGCGGTTCATTAGATGACCTTTGCTCAGCTCTGACCCCATCATAGAGGAGAAAGGTCCTAGCCATGGCCTTTTCCTTAATCTTTCACAATGCCTTACCGTCATTCCCACAGGATCCTTGCTTGATGCTAGTATCTGTGATGATATCCCATAATCTTGTGAAGGTTTTATTCTTCTTGGTTCTCCTATCGGTTCTCTAGATTTTTGCCAAGCTAAGCTTAAAGAAAGGGTAGATAAAATCGATAAGTATGTTTCACTTCTCCCTGAGCTGAAAGATGCCCTCTCTGAGTTAACTATCTTATGTGCTTGTCTCAATCTCATAAAGTTCATGTGTGTCCTTTGTACCACTCCTCCGAAATTGCTTTAAACCTTCACCAAGGCCTTTGATGATCTCTTGCACTGTGCACTTCCTGATCTAATTTTTGGGGGCCTGTTTCAGAATGCTCTCACATCAAAGCCTCTCTCCCTGTTTGATTAATAGGCCTTGGTCTCATGCAGGCTGGTCACCATGCTTCAGCCACGTTACTTAGTTCTGTTCATGCTTGTACCAATCTGATGAAGTCTCTCTCTAATCTCTCTATTCCTCCATCTTATGTCTCCTCTGCTTTCACAGTCTTTTTTTCCAGTTCTGGTCATTCCCTTATGAACTCTTTTGAAGACATCTATCTTGTTACCACTCAGAAGACCTTATCTCGAGCCATTGATCCTCTGCTTTTTGACAAGCTTCTCTCCTCTGCCACTGGTCCTCATTTTCACGCTCTCTCCCTCTCGTCTACTATCGCTCATGCAGGAAACTGGCAGCTTGCCTTCACCCCCAGCTTAGGTTTACATTTCCTTGACTTAGAGATTAAGACTTGTCCGAGGTATTGGCTAGGTGTCCCTCTATTTAGTTCTGACATTGTTTGTCTCGCTCTACATCAAAGCTTGTGATCCCCTTGGAGGCCATTTGGTGGCATGTGGTGGGAACCAGGACAGGATTCTCTGGCACAACACTCTTATGACGTTCTATTTACTGCTCCCCAAGCTGCAGCTCTGCCTCCCAGTAGGAAGGTCCCTTCCATTGTGCCTAGGTCCTATTTTCATCCTGCTGACCTTTACCTGCCTAATTAGTCTGAAGGCAAACCAGCAGCCATGGATGTAACCATCATCTCCTCCCTTTAACCACAGAGGGTGTTGCAGGCTGCTTTTTCCAAGGGTTCAGCCCTACTGTATGCCAAGAAATGCAAAAATATTTATTTTGGGGACTGCAAGCGGGTGGAGGTTTCTTTCTAGCCTCTTGCGGTTGAGGTGTTGGGTGGCTGGAGTCTCAGTGCCAAGTCTACCATGAGGTCTATTGGACATTCTCTGGATTCTTGTCAAGGTACTGCTTGATCACTCAACATCTTGTCCAGAAGCTTTCGCTTGTGCGTTGGCGAGATAATCCACATCTGTGGTTCTGTAGATCTTCTCTCCTACCCCTTGACATGGATGGATCTAATAAACTCTTGTTTATTTCTTTCGTTTTTTGTCGTTTTATGGGGTTCTCTCTCTCCTTTCTATATATTTACTCTCTCCATGCTACCCTTCTCTGTTATAACAAGAAAAATAATTTAATTACCTGGTGCATATAACATTTGTACTGTATCTTTTTGTCTCCCTCCTTGTGTACGAGTAACTATACTAATGATAATAATAATAACAATGATTTAATTACCTGGTTCACTTCTCTTTTGTATTGTATCGGTCTGTCTCTACAAGTAACTACTAATGATAATAATGATAATAATAATAGTAATGATAATAATAATAATAATAACAACAACAACAATTTAATGACCTGGTGCTCTTCTCTTTGTATCGTATCTTTCTGTCTCTCTTCTTGTGTACGAGTAACTACGAATGATAATGATATTATTCATAATAAGAATAATAATAATTATTATTATAAATGGTGGCCTCTGGCTGTTCCTCTAATGGCACTAATGCTCGTTGTGTGAGATGTGTATGTGTAAAGAATGCACGACCCTGTCTCAGTTGTATCCAAAAAGATAAGACAAGACAAATGTCATAACACTATTACTGTGAAACAACAAGCAGCTGCCATGCTAAGTGGCCGACTTCATCACCTCGTGTGTCCACTTCTATCCCCCTGCTTCTAAGCTAGCTGATCCATCAGTACCCTGTGTCTCCGAAGTTCCTTCAGCTGTCTCTCTCGTCAACGACAAGACTTACAGGACGTAGAAAACCTTATAATAACAGCCTATGGCTGTCCATTAGTCCTTTATAAAGATGGTAATAAAGGGGTTTGAACTATTCTCACCCAGGTGGCTTAGTTGGCCAGAACTATGTTGATCAGCTGTGTCATAAAGTTTCCCATTTGGCTGCTGGCAACTGTAGATCTGAGCGCTTGATTGCATTCCTTCACTTATTTTACAAACAACCAGAAATTTACTGTATAGCAGGTATATTTTGTCTAGAAAAATGCTCGTTCTAGTATGGTTCTAGAAATTTTCATTCGTTATATTTTCATTTTGAGCAGCCATTTTGCACACATGGCATTGAGGAAATGTCCTTTTCGTTTGAAAAATGTTCATTTCACAAGGACTGAGAACGAAAATAAACTCAAATGGAATATACCAGCTATACGGTATTCAAAGGATGTGATATTAGGTGTGTTTTAGAATAAAGGCTACTTCAATGGGTTGATGGTGAATATGACATGTCAGTTGATAAAGCAATCAGTAGTGACAAAGTTATAAGAACATGGACCACAAAGAATAGTAATGAATCTCATGTGACATCATTATTTACAAGGCTGATGTTACAAGGAAAGCTAAAAGCTGCAGTACGGTGGCCACCTGAGGTATTTGAAAGGAAGGTATTAGGTCCTTGTGATTTTGTAGAAGTAAAGGACTCTGAAGGAAAGGTGACACAGCTATCTGTGTTCATTTAAAACATCCCGATCCAGTTATTCCTCCACCATTCTCGTTTCTCGCTCTTTACCCTACATGTTAAACATTGAGGTTACAGGAGCACACATTTGTCACGTTACTACTTGTGTTCAGGGTAGTGCTGGCCCTGGTGGATGTGATGCTAGTCATTGGCAAGATGTCTTACTACGCTATGCAGCTCATAGTGAGAAGTTATGGGACTCTGTTGCTTCATTAATCCGCTGTCTACTCAACACCATAGTACCATGGTATGACATAAAAGCTCTAGTATCAAATTGACTTCTTGCTCTGAACATATGTCTGGAAGTAAGACATATAGAGATTGGGGAAAACACATCGTACATTAGGTGGCAAGACAGTCTGTATATTGACCAGGGAAAATATCGAAGGTGAATGTGGTAGATTGCATCTGTGTGGTGGCATCAGAACTGGTATAGAAGGAGCAATACATGCTACCTGTGATACTTACAGGGACTATAATGGAGATGGGTGGGGAGTACTCTTAGTTGATGCATCAATTGCTTTTAATGATGTAAACTAATAACCAGCCCTTTAGAACTCTAGAATCTGGTGTCCTTGTTGCTCTAGCTTCATTTACATAATGTATAGAAGATGGGCTCCTTTAATTATTAAGAGGTCTCAAGATTTGCTACTCAGCAAGGAGGGAGTTACTTAAGGGGACCCTTTGTCGATGTTCATCTTTGGTATCGGCACACTGCCCTTAAAAAGATTTCTTGGGTAACCTGGTGTTGGCTCTCAAATATGGTATGCAGAGCATGTGCTCCTCTGCCAGATCTCAAAGACTGGTTTACTAGACTATAATCACGGGGTCCCAATTTTGGGTACTATTTTGAGTCAATTAAATGCTACTTAGTTGTAAACAGTAAGTATAAATCAACTGCTAATGACATAATTATTTAAAGATGGTATAGTACAGATAACAGCTAGTCATAGACTCTAAGGTGGTATTGTTGGAGACAGTCATGGTCTTCAATCTTTTGCTGATAATTGTATAAGTAAATGGTCTCACCTCATTAAAACACTTGCCTCGATAGTGGAAACTCAACCTCAGGAAGCATATTCAGCCTTTGTTAGATCTATTTTGAATTAAATGGATATTTCAAAAACCAAGTTCTGTTAAATGATGATGCTA
>NW_003548378.1:6905-9422 GCF_000090795.2 Amphimedon queenslandica | reverse complement strand
GTAAATTTTGATATATCATCCAGCACTAATGGGCGGGTCCATTATACTAAAAAATGGCAGTATTTTTCACTATTTCAGTCACAGAGTCAAGATTGTGGCCAAGGACTACCAAGGAGCAGCTTCAAGAAGAGCTGATAGTGCTTAAAGATAGTAAACTGCCAAATTAAAATGCGTCAATATAATATTCAGGCAGTTTTGATGCAAAACCACCAAAATTTTAGGCTGCCAAATTTTCTGGCTATACGGTAGATTTAGCAATTTCTCTACTAATGGCATACCGTATAGCGGGAAATTTTGGAGGGAATTAAATTTGGCGAATTTGGCGTTATGATAGCCATTCGCCAAAAATTAAATCCGCCATTTTGAGCCATTATACGCATGCTCAATGGCACATGGCCACCAATTCACCAAATTAAAATCCGCCAATCACCAAAATTTAGCAATTCGCCAAATTTTAGTCCCTCCAAAATTTTCCGCTATACGGTATGTCATGATATAACTAACACAAAGTTACCGGTACATGTTGCTTCCAATACAGCATCATCAAGATCTTAAAAGTCCTCTGTATTGATCAAATACTGAACCCTTTCTGTGCTGAATAGAAGGTCTGAAAATGAGAGCAAAGCTGAGGATGTGTCCATCTATCCTTCTCAATCCTGTCGAGTGAAGTTCTAGATTCGCCATGGTAGGGGAGTGGTGAGGGGTGTGTCCACAGAACCGGCTAAACCGCCCACTTCACCTAGATTTTAGCCATTTTAGTTGCTTAGGCTTGCTTGTCTTTCTGAATTGGTTTATAGGAAGCAAGTCACACTTGTAAAAACTAGGAATTAAGATTGCAATGTTTCAATCCTAATAATTTCTAAAAAAAACTAAAACCAAGTTATCGCACTAAACTAAAGTTTAAAGTAAGCTTCGTTTGGAATACGTTTTACACACGATCTGTTTCACCTTTATTTCTCAAAAATTGGACTTTGGAAATCATTTTCTCCTGTAGAAAAATTGAGAAATAGGAATTGCAATCGCAATGCCGCAATCACAAATGCTAGATAATAGGAGTTGCAATCAAAAGGGCAAAATCCTAAAATCCTAATTCGTAAAATTTAGTGATTTCAGTAAAATAGGATTTACGGTCGTGACGTTCAAAATTCAAATTTCTAAAAATTAAAATTACGTGACAAAATGCAATTTTCTTTCTTTCAAAATGAGAAATTTGGATTGGCGGAAATATACACGGACCGAGGAGGGTTGTAAGTGGCGGGGACTATTAATGAAACTGGTACATCAATTGATACTCATCTTAATAGCTGTACCTATCAACTGGTACCTTGTACTAATGAGTGTGGAGAGAAGATTAGGAGAAGTTCACTGGAGACACATATGAAAGACAACTGTACTCAACGCATTGTTAACTGTCAGTATTGCAAGCGAAAAGGTCGATATCAACTGATAACAAGCAGCAGTCATCTTGATGAGTGTCCTGACCGCCCAATCCAATGCAGTAATGAAGGCTGCAATGAGAAGATACCACGATGTTCACGAGCATCACACAATGAGACCTGCCCTAAAGCTATCATACCATGTGAATACTTTACTGTTGGATGTAATAAGAGAATGAAGAGAGAACAAGAGAATCACAATAAAAAGAGATAAAAATACATCTACAATTGGCAGCAGAAACAATAAGATCTCTGTAAACAAGTTTAGAGCAGAAAAATTCATTAATAGCATCAAATGAAGTATTTAGACTAAACCAATTTGCTGAAGAGAAAGAATGAAAATGAGGATTGGAACAGTCCAGGCTTCTACACATCCCCAGGAGGATATAAGATGTCACTGCATGTCTATCCTTATGGATTATGGTACTGGTAAAGGTACACACGTCTCTTCCTTCATATATCTCATGGCAGGAGAATATGATTAGTAACGCGGTAGCGTTATATACTAATATATATACTATACTATACTAAGTAGGATTCACCCCCAAAACAAAATGTCTGCCACGACTTTTGCAGCCTTGCTATACCGGGAAAACGAGCTCCTGTGCTTACCAGACTTCTTAGAGGACCTTATCTTGACCAGAGGACTCCATTGGTACTACTAGCGTGGCTCTAAACCTTGTCTAAGAGGAAAGTAAAAAATCGGCAAATCGGCCGTTTTGTTCAGTCCACTTTTTCCGTCTTCATCATCATCTTCTGTCAATCCAGTTAATGGAGGGTATCACGGTCTTTGGTCAATGCTACAAGGCTAATTTTTACACCATTCTACTCCAACTATCCATGCGCAGGTCCACAACTTTTCAAAAAACTCTGACAATAAGATAAAGTTGCCCTCTCTCTATCACCCCAGCCCAGCTCACCTCAGTCCGCCATTTTGTTAATTAAAGAAACATGACTTAACATGTGCTCCAAAATATGGGTGTGGTCGCGCATGCTCAGATCTCAGAACTGGGAAAAGGGAGCAATTTTTTTTATCTAGCTCTGCTTGGATCAACTGCAATACTTAGTGGAGGTTCCAGGC
>NW_003548378.1:0-2936 GCF_000090795.2 Amphimedon queenslandica | reverse complement strand
TCTTTCATATGTGTCTCCAGTGAACTTCTCCTAATCTTCTCTCCACACTCATTAGTACAAGGTACCAGTTGATAGGTACAGCTATTAAGATGAGTATCAATTGATGTACCAGTTTCATTAATAGTCCCCGCCACTTACAACCCTCCTCACTGTTAGTGCAGTGAATCCTAAGGGCTATAATCTCACGATTGATTCCGCCATCTTTGAAATAGCTGATTGGCTCTTGACATAAAGGACAGGTATTAGATCTAATACCTTCCATTTGGTCTAGACAGCTCTTGCAAAACCTATTGAAGCAGCAGGTAACTTGTTGAGGATCACGTAGTACAAATGTACAAATGCTACATTTCAGTGCTTTCCTAGGCTCACCATCAAAAAACTTATAGTCATATCTAATCAGGCGGGGCCTGATCCTCGCAAAAATGCACTTGACAAAAGTTGACAAGTGCATTTTGCAAGCTGCAGGTTAAACAGTTGTAATTAAGGATTGTCTATTTACTATTTCAGATTATGAATATAAACAACTCTTAATATAAATGGTGTCGTCTTTATTTTAAAATGGGCTTATCCTATAGCATACAATAGATGAGATAATTTTTTTAATTTTATTTTTACATGAAGATTTGTACTAGAATGAAGCTAGTATTGAATTAGCTTTTGTTTGAGTTAAGCACTTTAATTAAGTTTTATTTTTAAGTGTTCTGGTATAGACTGCCAACAGTGCAATGCATTGCATACATGACAATACAATAATACATACTATAAACACAGAATATTTTAAGGTGACTTTAATTTAGCAAAATAAGAACAAGCGTAACAGTGTAAAATAGTTTAAGTATATATAATATATTTTAACTAGCAGCATTGCAAAGCTTAATGTTACAAATTTCAGCAAAAAAACAATTTGTACACTTTAAAATGAGACGATAAATTTTACAAGACATTTGTACTACTTGCTAAGATTTAAAGTTTCTTGTTTATATAATCCTTGATGCTCCCACTAGCCATGGCTTTGTCTTTGATGTAACCTTCACACTGACTCTGAAGTACAGACTATCATCTTTAAGATACTGACAATTAGTAGCTGGTTTGTACTTTAACTCTTTATGTGATATGAGCTTTGGAGGACCCCTTCCACTTGTGCTTCTGCCTTCCTTCACTCTTTGCTTAACCTCATCTTCTATTGACTCATCAATTGGTATAAAATGCTTCCAATGATTCCTATCCTCCAGTTGATTTAGTAGTTCTATAGTAACTACTCCTTGAAATGGCCACTCCAATGCATCGTCATATTCTCCTGCCATGAGATGTATGTAGCAAGAGACGTGTGTGCCTTTACCCTCACCATTACCATTAGAAATAACACGTAGTGACATCTTATATCCTCCTTGTGATGTGTAGAATCCTGGGCTGAACCACTCCTTATCTTCTTCTTTTTTCTCAGTAAATTGGCTTAGCTTCAATACTTCATTTGTTTTCATTAATGGATTTTTCTGCTCTAAAGCTGTTTTCAAAGATTTTATTATTTCTTTTTCCACTTTTAGTTGCTCCTTTGTTGATTCCAGTTGTTTATTCATCATTTTTATTTGTTCTTTTCTTGCCATTTCCAGTTGTTCCTTTTTTGTTCTTTCCAATTGTTTATATGTCACTTGCATTTGTTCATTTGTTGTTTCCAGTTGTTGATTTGTCTTTTGTATTTGTTGCTTTGTTGTTCTTTCCAATTGTTTATACATTACCTGCATTTGTTCATTTGTTGTTTCCAGTTGTTGATTTGTCTTTTGTATTTGTTCCTTTGTTGTTCTTTCCAATTGTTTATACGACGCTTGCATTTGTTTGTTTGTTGTTTCCAGTTCCTTGTACATAAAGACACAGACAAAGGCAAAGACAAAAACAAAGACACACACACAACATATATAAAGGTAGCACCACCTGATGACTTGTAGTTGTTCCTTTGCCTTCCCTAGCTGCTTCTTTGTCAGTTGTAGGTGTGCTGTTATTGAGTCTTCATTGTGCTTCTCTTGTTCTTCTCTCTTCATTACCTTATTACATCCAACAGTATTGTATGCGCATGGTATGATAGCTTTAGGGCAGGTCTCATTGTGTAGTGATTGTGAATGTCGTCGTGGTATCATATTGCAACCTTCATTACTGCATTGGATTGGGAGGTCAGGACACTCATCAAAATGACTGCTGCTTGTTATCAGTTGATATCGACCTCTTTGGTTGCAGTACTGACAGTTAACCATTCGTTCAAGACAGTTGTCTGTCAGGTGTGTCTTCAGTGAGTTTCTCCTAATCTTCTCTCCACATCCATTAGTACAAGGTACCAGTTGATAGGGACAAGTATTAAGATGAGTGTCAATTGATGTATCATCAGTTTCATTAATAGTTCCCTGCCACTCACAACCCTCCTCACTGTTAGTGCAGTAAACCTTAAGACCCATGATCTCACGATTGATTCCACCATCTCTAAAGCAGTTGATTGGCTCTCGACATGAAGGACACCTTTTGTCTTCCATTTGATCTAGACAGCTCTTGCAAAACCTTTTTGCACAGCAGGTAGCTTGTTGAGGATCACATAGTACAAGGTGACATTTGCTACATTTTAATCCATCCCTAGGCTCACCATCAACAAACCTATACCTATGTCTACCAGTAGCCATTGCAGTAATGATGAGGATTGTAGGGTGTGTCTGTTTACTGTAACTGGTTGCTATGACGTCTTTAGACTATGAATATTATAAACTATAATCGTAATAACTGTCTATTTTAATTAAGACAAAATACTTGTACGGCTGCATCAATTTTTGTATTGTATTAATTACTGTCTTTTGAATTGTTTGATACTTGGTATTCTACTGAACAATTGTATTTCATTGTAATGTCCTTATGCTTACATTGCATATACATTTCTGCATGATATTCAGACTCATATT
>NW_003548377.1:7845-9433 GCF_000090795.2 Amphimedon queenslandica | reverse complement strand
TTTTCTCTTCAAGCAATGATGACACATCAATGTGTCTTGCCGTTGCTTGTACTTTTTTCTCAAGTTCATCCATTTTCTCTTCCATTTTCCCATTGAAGGTGCCATCATGCTTAGCAAAGACAGTACAAACTCTTCTCCTCTTCTTTTCTTTAGTCTCTCCTAATCGGCAAGAACGAATTAAATAATGAAGGCGTGGTCTCCACTTCATGAGAAGTGCACCATCTCTTATCTGCTTCCCATCTCCAGTAGACGAAGTTGGACGTGGTATTTTCGGTGGTAAATGAAGCTTGTCAAGATCTCGCTGAAGGTCAAGGAACAGCCAGGGATGGCAGTTGTAAAGGTGACCACGAAGAGCTGTTAGAAAATGGAGAACAGTCTTATTTAGAGCAACATCCCACATGATAACAAGAGCTATTCCTTCTGGAAGAAGTCGCTTGAGTTTCTTTGCGTATTCTTGATCCTTTTCGCTAAGCTCTTCTACATCTTCAAGAGACTCTGTACCTTTTTTAGGTATTGACTCTTGATCAGATAGATACTGATAAGTATGGATGAGATGCTCATTTAGTTGTTTGTTTTCAAATTCTTGTGAGGATTGAGAAACGGATATATCAAAAAGTGGTAATTTCTTTTCTTCTATAAGGCCTTGTCTGAAAGCAGAAAGAATACCAAAAGCAGAGCTTGACTCTTCTGTTACTTCACCAATGTAAAGGCTCCTTACAGACTTAAAACCGGTTGCTACCAATTCGTGGTACTCAATGCCTTCAGCTTTTGTCACATTTCCCCCTACTCGACCAGGAGTTGATGCAAATGGAGGCTTGACTTTGTTTATGTAGCGATCAAGAATATGATTTACTGCCTTGGTCTGGCCACTGTCAGGCGGTATTCCGAGAAATGATATCAGTGCTGGTTTTACTTTTGCTGTTAACTTTTGATTTCTGATAATTTCTTTCAAGGAACCCAAGTTAAAATCATATCCTAGATAATTACAAGAAATGATTCACATTTTCATTCAGTGCTATATACTATAAAAATACCTTTCGGGGTAGGAGAGTTTTGAGATGGAGACACTAGTGGCTCAAGCTCCATAGATGGTTCTACTGGCAAACTAGCCGACGAGATTCCCAATCCCATGGGTCGTCCTACTACCATATTTAGATCATTGAGAGGCTGGTTAGGTTCTGTTGCTGGAGTGGGTGAAGTGAACGGTTGTGGTCTACTTAGGAGAAAAAATATAAAAGATAAAAATAAGAAAAGTGGTATTAGAGCTTACAGAGCCCTTGGACGACTTGCCATTTTCGATCCAAAACCAAAATTAGGCACGATAAGTCGATAATTAAATTTTAGATCTAATTTCCGCTATTAAAATCACAATTAAAAAACACACCACACCCCAATAAAAATTACATAGCAACAAGATGACTGACACTGAGTCTGATCCAGAATTTGATAAATTCTTACAAGAAGTGAGAGGCATACTGTATCATTTCATACTTGTCCTTCTCTCCTATTCAGTCTCTCTCTTCAGCAAGTTCTTCAGCATCAGTGGGTAGATCATATGCTAATCCTATCCAGCCTGTTGACAGCACTG
>NW_003548377.1:0-6988 GCF_000090795.2 Amphimedon queenslandica | reverse complement strand
GGTATCACATCATAATGTGTGTCACAACATTATTTGTACTCATGTACATTACAGATGCTACTCCACATGTCAGCGATGACAATATGAGTACTGAAAAAGATGATGATGATGAACAACAAGAGGAATTACCTAAATGTGCCTCTTTTCCTTCTTCATCAGCTAATCCTCAAATGAAATTACAACTGCATAACATTCCTCCTATACCATTGAGTTCTTCATCATCATCATCAATTAATGACATCCTCTCACCAAAACCCACTTCACCAGGTCACACCATTCATCCTCCTCCTACCACTGCTACCTCCATTTCCTCAGGATCCTTTCCCAGATTAATACCAATACCTAATATTAATACTAATGCTACACTGGCCCATTCATTATCACAACCTGCTTATAAGAAGAGCAGTAAAGAGGGGAGTATTAGTCTATCCAGTGCTCCTCTTTCGGCCATTATTAAACCAACCGATCCTCCCCAGTCTAGTATTAAAGATGGCCCTAGTGATCATAGTTTTGTATCAAGTGCTTCATCTGTTAGTGATAACACCTCTCCTTTTAAGATTGACTCTCAGAGCCAGTCAGAAATGATTCAAAGCAAGAGGCAAGCATCACAGGAGGGACTCCAATCATTGCCTGTATGCAATTCAACGTCGTCTGATATTGTAGAGAAGCAAGGTTCCAATCAGCAGTTTCTGCTGTTGTCTCAAGGCAAAGAAGAGAAAGAGGAGAATAGTCAACAGGTTCACTTAAAGTTGATGCTACAGTTTTGAGATCACTTGACATTGAATCAGAGCCAGTTTCTGATGGACACTTAGTCTCATCTAATGGACACTTGAAACAGGTTTTATCCACAGCAGTGCTGCCAAAGACAAGCTCATCATCGGCTCCAATCACTCCATCATCATCAGTACCATTAGTGGCTCATTCATTCTCTGATGGATCAGTAGTTAATCCTTTACCAACACTCACTGCAGGAAACTGGTGGAACAAACCAGACTAAGCAATGCTGAAAGACTTAGGAATATGGCAATGGAGATTTATTATAAGAAACATGTACATAAGGAAAAATATAAAATATATACTATATAAAAACTTTGTGCTTATGCTAATTGTAATAAAATAATCCTACAATTTTGTTATGTACTATAGTATAGCCCAGTATTTACTGCAATCTTTAGTATTACAAGTCTGTGGTTCCCAGCAATGGATTATAGTAAGCATCCAATTCTTGTGCCATAGTCTCAAACTTGCTTTTTACTAACTCTTTTTGCTTATCAATGCTCAGCTTAGCAATATTGGCTCCTAGCTTGGATAACTGTTTGGCAAAGTCACGTCTTGGTTCTTGGCTTCCTTTTATACTCAACTGGTTCTTATACCATAGGAGGATTATGTCGTTTACAAGTTTGTCCAGGAGTTTGTCACCATTTAGTCTTGTGTCAATTTGTAACACTTCCTTGTACTTTTCACCAAGCAATGTTTCAGCAACCATGCGAATGCCCATTTTATGTTCTTGTAGAATAGATGCAATTCTCTCAGCAACATCAGCCAGCTCTGTAGCTTTTAAATCTAATTAAAGAAATATAAACTAAGTATTTTAATGATATTCATATTCATATTCTGTTCATAAAATAAAACAAAAAATCTCACCTCCAGTTGGTTTAGAAATATCTTTTATTTTATACTAAAAATAGAATAATAATAATTATTATCTCATTTATATTGATAATTAGATCTATTACCTCAGTCAGTGCCTTATTCCATGCTTGGACTAGGTCACTATCATAACTACTAGACTCTTTGCATTTACCACACAGCTCATCATCTGGTAGAACATGATACACGGAAGACGGAATAGATTCAATGGTTGAGACATTTTCAGCAGCACATAACCTTACAAACTTGTATTTGACAGTGGTTTTGCACATATCAGCAATTGTATTGTATGCATGAACGATACACCCACATACTTCACTGTTAGGTACATTTAAATCCAACCTGGTAGCTGGGCTGTGAGACACGATGGTGATTGTCGTTCCAGTAGATGTATCTTTGATGACTGTTTGGTTGAAATTCTTTGATGGGATCAGCTTAGGAGCTTTCAGCATTTTTAAAAGGTGTTTGGTTACTGTTACTTGTCTAAAAACGTGCGATGTGTTAATGCTTGTGATAATGTGTATTGAATGAGGATGAGGATCTTCGCTGAACTGGCCAGTACGACTCAACGAAATAAAGTAATATCTCGCATCATGATCGAGTGAAATACCTTTTGGTGCTTCAATAAGATGAGCTGAAACCTTGATTGCCAAAGACAGGGAAATGAGTGCATCCATAAATAATGACCAATCTGCTGCATTAAACACTTTCTTGCAAACTTCCTCTGGATAGATTCCATACAATATCATGGGATACTTTTTACGTAGCTCTTCACTTGGGTACAAAAGGCAATCGAGTAACCGCAGGAAGGCCATTGGCTTAACAGCAACAGTTTGGCAATTCTCATCAACCAGGCTCAGATCAAAAATGCTCCCAAAGGATGTGTAAAACTTGCAAAATCCTGCAAATGAGCTTTTATCCATACAACATTCCTCTGCCATTTCTTCAAGCTCATCTTTTGCAATGACACATTTTTTGTTACGATAGAATAAACTACGAAGGAATATCCAGGCAATAGGAATGTTTTCATAAGACGTCTCACAGATTACTTGATGGAGCTTTTGATTAAGATGTAATGAAGAATCATCATCCACTTGACCTGCACTACTAAGGTTGACAGGTACAATTCGCTCTTCAAGTAATGACGTCACGCCAATGTGTTTTGCTGTTGCTTGTACTTTTCTTTCAAGCTCATCCATTTTCTCTTGCATTTCCCCATTAAAGGTGCCATCATGCTTAGCAAAGACAGTACAAACTCTTCTCCTCTTCTTCTCCTTAGTCTCTCCTAATCTGCAAGAACGAATTAAATAATGAAGACGTGGTCTCCACTTCATGAGAAGTGCACCATCTCTTATCTCCTTCCCATCTCCAGTAGATGAAGTAGGAGGTATTTCAGGTGGTAAATGAAGCTTGTCAAGATCTCGCTGAAGATCAAGGAACAGCCAGGGATGGCAGTTGTAAAGGTGACCACGAAGAGCTGTTAGGAAATGAAGGACGGTCTTATTTAGAGCAACATCCCACATAATAACAAGAGCTATCCCTTCTGGAAGATGTCGCTTGAGCTTCTTTGCATATTCTTGATCCTTTTCACTAACTTTTTCTACATCTTCAAGAGACTCCGTACCTTTTTTAGGTATTGACTCTTGATCAGATAGATACTGATAAGTATGGATGAGATGCTCATTTAGTTGCTTGTTTTCAAAAACTTGTGAGGATTGAGAAACAGATATATCAAAAAGTGGTAATTTCTTTTCCTCTATAAGGCCTTGTCTAAAAGCAGAGAGAATACCAAAAGCAGAGTGAATAACAAAACCAGAGCTTGACTCTTCTGTTACTTCACCAATGTAAAGATTCCTCACAGATTTAAAGCCGGTTGCTACCAATTCATGGTACTCGATACCTTCAGCTGTAGTCACATCTTCCCCTACTCGACCAGGAGTTGATGCAAATGGAGGCTTGATTTTGTCAGTGTAGCGATCAAGAATATGCTTCACTGCTGCTTTCTGGCCACTGTCAGGCGGTATGCCAAGAAATGATATTAGTGCTGGTTTTACTTTTGCTTTCAAATTTTGATTTATAATAATTTCTTTTAAGGAGCCCAAGTTAAAGTCGTACCCTAATGATAAGGGAATAAATTACAAGGGAAGTAATTTTTTATCTTCAATTTTATTGCCCTATACCTTTCGGGGTAAGAGAGTCTTCACAAGGTGACACTATTGGCTCAGGTTCCACTGACAAATTAGACGCAGTTAGATCTATACCAATGGGGGCAGTTACCACAGTGATATCATTGAGATGCCTGTGGGGTTCTGTCGCTTCAATAGGTGAACTGAACGGTCTTGGTTGACTTAGAATAAAAAAATATATATATAATATGGTATTAGAGCTTACAGGGCACTGGGAGTTGCTCTCTGGCTCGGAGTTGCCATTTTCAAAATTCAAATTTGATGGCAAAGCGTAGGCGGCGGGTATTGATCTAGCTAGGGAGGGGCCGATGGTTTGATTATATTAATAATTCATAATAATTAATAATAATAATAATATAGATGTCTTTTTTTGTACTCCTTCAGAGCTGTTTAGGCTAGTGAGTAAAGTGTCACATAAATTATATAATGATAAATTTTGGCACATACCATTGCTCCATAAATTTCTGCAGCCAGGTCTTGAAAAAAAGCAATGCCAATATTTGGATGATGCTCATGTAATTGAATTATTTTCCGAGCAAGGTTGTATCTTAGCTCAGCTTCAGATCTATAGCTTTTGAACCAGGTGATGAGTATATCAGTAAAGAGCACATCTTTCGGAAATTGAGGCTGAAGTACTGGATCATCTGGATTATGATGAAACTCAAAAACCTCAGCAACTTTTTCTTTATCACAGTTTTTGCCAGACAGTTGCTCGGCTATGAATACTAACTCTGATGATTTAATGGCTAAAAATGAGGATTAGTAATACAGTTAGGAGTATGAAAAATCATATGATAACTTACCTTTTTCTGTTGAGCATTCTTTAGGAATAGAAAACTATTATAGTATAATATGCAAGGTTAAATTAAATATTATTTTAAAGAAATTTCTTACCTGTTTCATTTTCAAAGCCTCATGCCAACTAGGATTGATTTTGCCAGCTTCATGACGCCTTTCACAATGCATATCACCTGATAGAACATGGCATGTAGCTTTACTCATCAATGACTTTATAGGTATTTGATTGCCTGTCTCTGTGGCACATGGAATGATGTACATGTACTTGACTTCGCCCTCTCTGTTTTTTTCATGAATGATATGATGAATAGCTTCAACTATCTTAAAACAGGCTTCGTTGTTACTTGCGTCACTGATTTTAAATTGAGTGAATGGATTTGATGAAATCATGGTAATTGTGTTATCAGCACAACTTTGATCTTGAGCAGCAACCTTCACAGCAACTGTTATCTTATCAGTGTGTTTGACAAGCTTTGAGCCTGGGATTGAATGTAAAAGTTGCTGTACAAAAAGTGCTTGCTTTTGAACATGAGGAGTATCGAGTGTTGTTACTAAATATACTGATGAAGGATCAACATACAATGGCTGGCGATCGTCAGCAGATCTATGGCAAAGGGGAACAAAGTAATTGGAATCATTGTTGCTGCTATCCAGATCTTCAATGCTGTCGTTTTCGATCTTTGTGGCAAGGTTGAGGAGAATTAATGCTTCAATAAATGCATCCCACCTTTCACAGAAAAGGTTTTGCAGTGCTGACTCTGAGACAATCCCATATTTTAGCAAAGGATGCTCTTGATGTAATTTGTCGGTTGGTGAAAGAAGAGTGTTGAGAGACTTTAGAAAGCCGATTGGCTTGACAATGACATACTTGTATTTGGGATCAATGAGTGTGAGATCAAATATGTTACCAAAAGAGGTATAAAACTTGCAAAAATTATCGAGTGATTCATCATCCATATTGCATTGCTTTGCTTTCTCTAAGAGATTAGATTTAGAAATAAATTTCTCATCTGAGCGGTAGAACAGGCTACGAAGGAAAACCCAAGAGACAGGAACAATTTTGTAAGATTTATTGTAGACCATTTCAAGAAGCTTTGAATAAAGATGAAAAGAAGAATCATCAGTGATATGGCCATCTTCATTGACATTAATAGGCTGAACAGATGGCTCCATCAGAGAAGAAATGCCAATGTGTTTTGCTTTTCGCTTTATTTTTGCCTCCAATTTTTAAACACTTTCTTTCTCCTCATCTTTACATTTAGCAAATACGGTAATGCAGCCCTCTCTCTTTTTATCAGCATCTTCACATATTTTTCCTGAACGTAGCAAGTATTCAAGGCGTGAGCGATATCGAGTAAGGTCATTGCTATGCTCTGGAGGATTATCAATTTTTTTATAGTATTCAGCATCTAGTACAAGCCAAATGTGACAATTGTATAAGCAACCTCTTAATGCTTGTAAAAAGTGCTGCACCTTTTCATTGATATCAATATTCCAGACGTTGATGAGAGCAATCCCTTCTGGTAGTGCGTCATACAGTGGGGCGATATTTTTCTTTTCTCTGCTGCTATCAGATTGAAGGTATTTAAATGTTGCAGAAAGGTGAACATTTAATGCATCATCTTTAAATATTCCCGAAAGCTGCTTGTCTGATTCACATCGAAAAATTGGCATTTTTGTATTGATCTTTTGTTTAAAGGCAGAAATTATACCAAAAGCACAACTCGACTCTTTGGATACTTCAGAAACAAGTACCTCTTTAGCAGCCATTCGAGTAGCCACTAACTCAAAGTATTCAATTCCTTCTCCCTTAAATTTGGACCTATCGCTTATTTTTGTCATCGGATCAAGTAGCTCACTTTGCTCAACATATTTATCAAGCAAATGATCAAGAACTTCCTTTTTCTCTTGATTGATCTCAGGATTTTCAGTGAAGCCATTGAATGAGAGCAAGAAAGGACGTATTCTGGTTGTGTTTGTCTGGTCACATATCATATCTTTGAAACGATCAACAGTAATTGTCGACATATCTAATGGATTATCAGATTCAGAGAGATAGGCTGGACTGTTTGACATTGTATCTGCACAACGTCCCAAAACATCCACATATCTCTGATCAGATTCAGAATCAGAAAGACCATTCTCGCGTAGCCTGTAGGTGGGCCATGATAAACCAGCATAAACTATAGGTTCTGTTGATCTATAAGAGACCCGCGAAACGACAATTTCAGTATACTTGTTAGGACTGTTGTTTTCCTCAAGAGCCATGAATGACTTATTTATTGGGTGCAGTATGGTCTAGCCTAAAATATTGTAGATAGTCATAGTTTATAAATTGCTTTTGTCATTTACCT
>NW_003548376.1:8052-9439 GCF_000090795.2 Amphimedon queenslandica | reverse complement strand
GATGATAGACACTAGTCATAGGACTCAGCTGAATGCACTTCTATCTTCCTAGCAATGGAGGGGCAAGCGCCCTGGCTCCTGAAAGCAAAATTTAGAAAAACGGGAATGGCCAATGGTTGAGAATATTCCTATGATAAAATGCTATAAAAGCCAAAACAGCAACCAAAGAGCTTACAAAAGAGATAAATAGAGTATACTGAAACAATAGGACAGCTCAAAGTGGCTCCCACAGCTAGAATGGATGGATGAAAGAGAAGATTGTTTAGCCTGTCTTTCCCTCCAAAAATCCGCCATTTTACCACCACTTTGGTGGCGCGTTAATTAGAATCATTTCGGTCCATAAGGTCCATTGCATAACCTACATTCCTTGGCATCACGTGATGAATCATGGCAGAATTAGGGAAGGCAAACAACGGTGCAACGAACAAACGATTGAGGAGCACTCCGACTAGAAGGACTCCTGTAAATAGGCCTAAAAGACGTCCTGCTGTCTCTGCTGCTGCCATCAAAGGTATTCAATTAGTATAGCGGTGTGGTGAACAGAAGGAGAAGGTTTTCGAGTTGAGGCTGTTTCTCGGGACCATCATTCATTGCGTAGTAAGTCAAAACTTTTTGTTTTAAACTTTTAATGTTGTGGCCGTCTATTTAGTTTGTGATAACATCTTTTAGGCACCAGTCCACTATTCCTAACTTTTAATTTTGTGGCGTTCTATTTGGTTTGTGATAACATCAGCCCACTTTTCCACCTAGTTCCACCTGTGTTACTACTTCATGTACAATTACAGCTGGCTCTAATTAACTCACCTCTATGTGGTGAAGAGGCTGCTTTCTGAACGATTTCAAGTTGAATCTGTTTTTCAGTCATTCAATAGTAAGTCATAACTTTTTGTTTTGAACTTTTAACTCTACATGGCAATGATGGCCATATTTACAAAGTCACTGTTAATTTACATTTGACTGTAATTATTATAATTTTGCCACGTAATTTTTGAGCTGGTTTTCTGGTAACGTACATGTTTGTGAATGTATGCTTGTTTGTATGTGTATTTATGTAGTACATTCCCGCATACCTTATTTAGCACAATAGGTGATAGCTGCACTGAAGCCATAGTTGGGCATGTACTTAAGTTAACTGTAATATAAAAATGGCTGCTGAACTGAGCAGCAAGAGACCAGAGACCTTGGAAGCAGAATTTGACCTCACCTTGTTGTACCAGTCACTTTGTACCACTCTGAAGAGATTTGTAGTTTCCAAGCACACAAACCATGTTTGTTATTGACACATGAAAAGCTCTTTGATCATCCTCCTTTAGTCTGGTCCTTTTGGACCCACAACATCAAGAGTAAGGATAATGATAGAAGTGAAAGAATATGTGGTACATGTACT
>NW_003548376.1:1973-7327 GCF_000090795.2 Amphimedon queenslandica | reverse complement strand
TAGAGTGTCCGGGCACAGTATATTTCTTTTTTCGTTATTGATTGAAGGCTCTCATTCATAGTGAAATTTAATCCTGCATTATTAATAAAGCAGTATAGGCTTCATCCAGATGGTAAAGGGTGTTCATCTATCACTAAGGGCTTGGAGTCTTTTTATGTTCCTCAAGATTAGCTTTAACAGTAGTGACAAGTAAGCTACAATCGAGGCTGTGTAAAGTGTTATATTAATTGATTTGGGAGTGGTTACCACTATTGAGCCAGAGCCATACCTTGAAGTGAGATGGAGGATACCTCTGTGTAAGAGCTTTATATTCTGGTCAAAACTATACTCAGTCTACACGAAGGCGCTACACCTCTCTGAACACCGGAAGTGTAGGAAAGCATATGGTTTTCCTCATGCTGTAATGGATACACATACTATTTTACTTATTTCTCTTACATAGATACTTGAACAGTGCTGTAACTAGCACCATTAAGAAAGGAGAAGTTGCTTGTTATAAAGAAACAAGTTTTGTTTTCATGTGCGAAGTTTAAGCAAAGATATGCCACCGTGAAAATTATTTGTTTAATAAGAATTGTTTGACTTTGATTTTTGTGCAAATCATTCACAGACTACCAGGAACCTCTAAAGTCTTTCCATAGACTTAGGAAGGTGTAGTCTACATGTCCTACAAGTTTCAATCTTAATGGAGCAGATATAGCTGTAGAAAAAGTGCCGTAAACTTGGCCACAATTTGGCGACCTAAAGTCCTTGATATACAAGAGCTGTTCTCCTTATTTACCATATACAGATAGAACCAACTCTCCTCCTTGCTATTGTCAAGAATGAGCTTCATCTGTGCTTCTGTTTAGGAGATACACATCCACTAGCACAGCCACCATCTTCACTTTTTAGCCACAAAGCAACTTTGATTTTTGTGCAAATCATTCATAGGGGTGCTGGGCTTGTGCCAAAGGGTCTGGTACTGTACTTAATACATTGTGAGACTCCTCAGTTGCTGGGTCTTATTTTATTCAGGTAAAATTCCCCTCAAACTTGCTATGTTTTTCAGAAATTGCCTAATTATCAGCTTATCAGCTACACGTGGTTCAAATTTTGAATGATTTTAATTATATTCATAAGCCATTGGCAATGAATATCATTTTATCAGTGACGTATCAGGAAGTGAAGCCATAGAAGAACCCTTTCACAATTGTGTAGCGCCTTTGTTTAGACTGACTATAGGGGCAGAACTTACACATTGGTTTTCCAGCCAACTAAAAATTATTTCTAAAGCAAGGAACAACTCATAAGGTAGTTAATGCCTTACAATTGTACTGCCATGTTTTTGTACCATAACATGGCAAGTAATGATGTCTGGAGCTGTGTAGAATGAGGTATGCAGCTAGTACCAATAGCTCAAAATATTATCAGGGTAAAAGAGAGTGTGTGTTTGGGAACATTGTTATGTTTAAAGTTTAAGCTTATTGAGTAAACTATTAGTAATTGGCACCACCCATTTTGTGGCACTTGTTTTATCTATGTAAACTATACTTTGCCATCTCATGAAACTGCAAAGTATGATGGCAATAGTTGCCCTTTATTTTGCATGATAGAGTCTACCCAGGGCCCTTATCTCTCACCTTCATGAATGCTCTGTTTTATTTCTCTCTTTTTGTGTTGTTCTTGTTCATGTCTTCTATCATGCCTACTTGTAATTGACCAATCAGATTGCAGAATGCCAGGTTTCTAAATCTATTAGATACCTCCCGGGAACACTTATTAACCTCCCGGGAACACTTATTAACCTCTTGGTTTATTAAATAAAATAAGAGAAACCTGGCGCTCTACGCTTATGCTCTTATTAGTCCATTTGTCAAGCTTGGTTGATTCTTTACTGCCTAGCCTGTTAGATACGATGTATGTATGTCAACTGTGGTCTTATTATCAGCAGCTGGTAGTTGTTTTTCAAATGTCATGATAGAAGTTGGTTATACACCTCGGTATCGGTTTCTATGGTATTTTTTAACCTCGCGACTGCGTCGCTCGGTTAATAAATACCATAGAAACCTCTACCTCGGTGTATAACCTATACTTATTCTTATTTGAAAGCTAGTAATGATAAACTAAATGACTGTAATGTACAATCTCAACTCAATGTCTGAGGTTTTCCTAAAAGTGTGTGCAATCTATTATTATTTTTTATAACAAAAAAGAGAAATTGTTATTTGCAATTATTATAATTTATTTGCTATACACATGTACATGTATGTAATATTTGTTGTGATTAATTGTGTAGTCAACATTGTTTGTAGTGTATACTTGTGAAACAAAGCACCTTTTATACAGTCACTTGTTCTGTTGATTAACTGCTGACAGACATACATGTACATGTCGGGACTTTATTTTGTGGTAAGAGGTACCCAATTTAATAATTTGTACTTTTAACAATGAATGCTGTACCTAAATTTGTATGTGTACCGTAGGGTACAGGGCTGTAAATTTCACGAATTGGCCTAAAGATCTATTTTGCAGATTTAATTATCGTGAATTTAAACCGTCTCTTATCATCTGGTACCGTAATAATTTGATTTTTGCCGAATTAGTTTCTGTGAATCTTCAAACAGTCTCGAAATCAGCCACATTTACAGCCCTAAAAAAGGCACCCTGCGCCTGTGTTATATTAACTTTCTTTTGTTGCATACTTCATACTATGTTTGGTTTACATTATACTTTCTACTTCTTGTAGCATGAAAATTTTTCTGTAAATGCTTTATAATTTTTAGTCTAATTTTAGATATTTTTACTGTTATTGTATTGTCCTAGGGTCATGCATAAATTTTGTTTTTTTAAAGTATGGAATTAATTTTTGTGCAGGTCCACTACATTTGTGAACATCAATTAAAATATTAAAAAAAAATTAAATCGTGAATGTAAGAAAATTTAAACATTATAAATTTGAGGCCATGATAAACCATCCAGCTATACTGTACATGTATGTACTAATGATTGTTTTACACCTGTAGGTGAGAGACTGTATATATCTTAATATATCACCAATTGATGGCACCTCATTGAAATGCCTCCTCCACTCAAGGGGTATCAATAATCGTTATATTGGGAAGATTGCAATGCTAGCCAAGTCAAGGGAAGATCTGGACCACTTACATGTAAGTCAACTAATTCCTGACATGCAATGGTACTTGTACTAGCAGTTTTGTGGGTTTAGCAGTTTTGTGGGTTAAGCAGTTTTGCCAAAATATAATTTTGGCAATTTTTTGGCGATTCATTAGTTACTTGTACATGTAGTAGTAGCTAATTTGGTACAGTACATCCTCGATTATCCAAACACCTTTGTGCACCTCTATTGGGAGAGATGTTCAGATAGCTGAATAGAGGATATACATGCTAAGTGTATTCATTGCAAAATAAATGTATTCATTGCATGCTGTAATAACTTTCAAGAAAGACATTAGTTCGTTGGACATCAACTTTGCATTGGCAGCAATGGACAAAAGATAGAAAAAGGCTTGGTACCAGGAAACCGCTCTTTATTTCTTGATAGCAATCTTTCAGGTGACTACTAGACCCATTAGATCCTCAGTATGCTTTCTAAGCTTCCGAAAAAGGCCTCAAGAAGGTAGCAAGGCAAGAAAATGAGTTTTCCCCCATTGAACTTTTAATAAACTTGAAGTCCAACATGGCGGCCAATTTACTGTGTGGGTTGGATATACGGTACTTAAAAATTATGAATATACCTAGCACGCATATCCTCTATAGTCTGGATAAGTGAAATACAGCACAGAATACAGTAGGCCGACCTATCCTATACTTTTCTGAAAATTAAATGAGTATGACTTTCCTTTCTCTAACTCCCAGAGCATCTCAGGCTTCTCTTTAATGGTACCGTATACTGGGATATTTTTGCATCGCTAAATTTTCACGAATTTTGCATTTGTAAGATTTCATGAAATAATATTTTTGGAAACAGCCTATAAATTCCACCATGTGGCACTGGAAAGTTACAATTTCATGATTTTTATTTTTGCGACGAAGTAAAAAACGTGAAATTTGTGAAAATTTGGCTACTCAAAAATTTCCCAGTATACGGTATTTCTCTTGTTAAGCTCTGTAAGCTCCTTGCTGCAGCAGCCATTTTAACCGGTTATTATAGTCTGAGCATGGGCATTAGAGGCAGCCATGCATTTGGATAAGCAGGGGTTTGGATAAGCAAGGGTTTGGATAAAAGTGGTACGGATAATCAAGGACGTACTGTATCAGCAATTTCTCCACACAGATCTGCCATCATTTTACATATTAATGACACTATACTTGTATGTTTACATATGCATGTACATGTATATTATCTCGTAGAGGATCTGTGTTACTGAGATGATACTAAGAAGAGATTCAGGAAGCTTTTATTAATGACTCCATTGAACCGTGTGTCAGCCAATGTGGCTTATTTCCTCAACTGTTTACTAGTAAGATATGCAGTGATAATAGTACACTAACAATACATTTGTACATAATGTACATGTAACTTTAATTTTGTCATTATTTGACTTTGCTCTTTTTTATTTTTTAGACTGATACTGAAGAGATTGTTTCTGATGAAGTAAGTACTGTACAGTACTATTGTCTCCTACTCTCCTGTTGTATCATTGGTCCTCTCTCTGTCTCTCTGTCTCTCTCCCTCTGAGGTTGCTGCTACAAAAAAGAAGTCCAAGAAGAAGGGAGGAGGAAGTGGTGGTAGTGGTGCTAGTGGTCCAGTCACTAAAACTACATCTGCTGGAAATGGTATTGTGCTATATCTTTTACAGCATGTGTGACATACAGAGCATAATGTGCATTTACTTTACATGTATATGAACATGTAATGACTGTATTATGTTACTATTAATGTATGGAGCCATTGCAGTGCATTTCAAAGGCCATATGCAGTGTATGTTTACTTTACCTTTTACTTTGTACAATAGCTGCAATTGATAATATGCAACTTGTACATGTACAGTACATTAATGATATATTTTGTTAGACTTGTCTCAAGGAAAGTTATGGAAACTGTTAGTGGAAGATGTACTTCAGCATTTCCTGTACACATTGGAATAGTAAGCTAATAATAACGGAATAAACAATATTTAATGATGTATATGTACTTAAATATCTATCTCTTTCTCTAGTAATTCTGTAACTCACATGTGTACTACTTGTGGTGTTAGCAGAGTCTCTCTTCTCAGGGAATTCTGTAACAAAACAGGTTAGATGGCATCATACCTCACTAATATTCATTGACCGCACCTCTTATCAGGAGTACAGATTACATTGAAGGATTACAAATTTTCCTTGACTGCTCCATTGAATGAAGGTGATCT
>NW_003548376.1:0-1645 GCF_000090795.2 Amphimedon queenslandica | reverse complement strand
TGGCACAAACAAAATTTCTAAATTCCTGGATTATCAAAAGTTATTATAAACAAGCGTAACAGTGTAAAAGTATTACTATAATTGATTTCACCACCTTGCATGTACAGCTGGGTTCTTATTAAAACTTAAAGAGGTTTTCTCTACCTTCTAATCCTTCAAGAAAGGTCTTGAGACTGTACATATGTTCTTTTGCATAAAAACTTATAACTTTGTCCTATGTGTAAGCCACCATTTTGTTTGCTCTGACTACTTAAAGGAGCGTGGGAGGGTGTTTGCTAAGGCTTATGAATTTTCTTATTTCTCCAATACAACATGTATAAAAGAAATGTAAGTGTGGACATACAAATATGCAAGCATCACATGTGGGTGAAATCAATTATACATGTAGAAACGACAAGGGGACTACACCCCCAGGTCGTTAAAAATCACTAAGTCAAATGAAACTCAACAGACTTTAGTTCAAAACGCTTTAAAACTTTATTAATATTTTAATTTCTTTACAAGGTAGCAATTAATTATTTACTCAATTGAAATTTAATTTTAAATTGACTTGCTACATTTAATCTCTCTCTTTTTTCATCTTCAGGCAATATCATTTCAGCACAAAACTGTCATTATGTATGAGAGACTGCTAGGAGTGGACCACTGCAGCTCTATATCAGCCTATGTTAGTTATTAATAACGGGCCACACACACAATATTTATTATAAATTTATCGCACTATTAGTTCCCCACAAAGCATGCTAAGTGAGCTAAAAGGCATGCTTTATGAGCTGACAAGCGTTTGAAATTCATAAAAATCCAAATTTGATTAGAATGAGCTCAAACTTTGGAACATCATTAGGACATGTATATGTATCAGAAACATGTCTCTTGAGCAATTTTTGGCAAAATTTGGTCAAAAACCAAATTCTTTGGTATTGGCCCCTTTTTTAGCAAAATTTAAAAATTAATGAAAATCTGATTTGGATCAGAATGAGCTTTAACTTTCTGTACAACATATGGACATGTTATGAGAAAATTATAAACACAGAATTTTCTCCTATGTTGTTTTTGGCAAATTCTGGCCAAATACCATGTACCATGTCTTTGATCCAATTTTAAAGCAAGTTTTAAAATTTATAAAAATCCAAATTTTGACTAGAGTCTGCTTAAAATTTTTTCACAGTATTAGAACTTCTATATGTATCACAAAGTTTAATAAAAGTTTTACCTTTGCAATGTTTGATTAAATTTTGGGAAAATACATTCTGAAATATTTTATCAACATTTGGAACAACTTTAAAAATTCACTGAGAGCATTATGTCAAAATTCTGCAGGAAACCATGATCATGATAATTTCAACGACTAAGCCCACCACTGATTTTTTTCTTTATATAGTTCCATTTGGCTTAGTATTGCTGTGGGGCTGAGAGGAATGTTGTGGCGTTGAGATTACTGTATAGAGTTATGTATCTAATAATGTTAACACTTGGTGAGGATCATCCTGAAATGTCTAATGTTGATGTAAGTATTGTTTTATCAATGTTCTCTAGTTTCATCATACACATGTACATGTATTGTTTAAAAGTATTGTAAATTTTGTATCATAACTGTTATTATTTATTTTAATTACATTGAGTAGTTTTACATTGGTTTACTACT
>NW_003548375.1:8431-9440 GCF_000090795.2 Amphimedon queenslandica | reverse complement strand
CATATTGAATGATCTAGTATTTGGTACTGAGTATAACATCAGTATAGCTGCTGTCAATTCTGTTGGAAGAGGTCCCTTCAGTGATCCTATTATAGTAGAGATTGGAATAGGTATGTAATTATTATACTATAATATTTGAATGTAAATTTAGTACCTGGTCCAGTTGGTTCAGTATCCAGTATCATGGACACTGCATGGGCTGTTATCTCATGGAGTGTACCTAGTTATATTCCATCAGATTATCCCATTATCACATATGAGATAGGATATCATATCTTACCGTCTGTTAACTGTTCAATGGTAGATGAAGATGACATTGATATTCAAATGCTACAGTTCTCTAATTTAACCATTGGCAATACATTTACTATCATTACTGGTCTTAATGATATGTCTTGTTATGTTTTTGGTGTACATGCATACACTATTAATGGATATGGAGAATGGACAGTTATTGCTAATGAGACATTATCACTACCACCACAGCCATCAACTAGTAAAATGTTCTCATTATCAGTTCAATCAACTATTTCTAGCTCATCTACTGGGTATTGTTCAATAAGTAAGGATAGCTTATTATCATGCAACTATTACACTTTAAGTTTGCTCATTTCCACTCAATCTATGTACAGGTTGTCCTTTATCTAACTGTGTAAGAAGTTGTTTCTAAATGGATCCGGAACTCTCTGTGTACTATTGTAATTATATATTATGTGTTTATTCAAGTATATTCTAGAACAATCATATAAAGTATTCTTGTATGTTATAGAACCTTCTGGACATTTATAAGATCTATATAAGTGTGTTGTTTGTGAGTTAGTTTTTAGTTTTTGTTAGTTGAGTTTCGTGTTGATTAAGAAATAAGTTTGGTGAACAGATAGCTAGGAGCGTCTGTTACATTTTTTTTGGTGGCAGCGGTGGGATAGTTCTCAAACGGTTGTAGAGGAAAGACCCACTATTGTATCTCTGCAAGAGAGAGAGACTAAAGTTTATAGTGTCTGGTGTGACT
>NW_003548375.1:0-4234 GCF_000090795.2 Amphimedon queenslandica | reverse complement strand
GATACTGGCAGGTACCCGTGAACAAGAAGGACAGGGAGAAAACAGCATTTACTAGTCCTCGAGGACTTTATCAATTCAAGACTATGCCGTTTGGTCTTAGTGGTGCACCTGCAACCTTTCAATGCATGATGGATGAAATCTTGAGAGGGACGGAGACTTTTGCAGGAGTGTACTTAGACGACATAGTAATTCATAGCAGTATATGGAGAGATCATCTCAATCAGTTAAGAGATGTTTTAAAGAGACTGGATGATGCGGGATTGACAATCAAGCTAAAGAAGTGTACATTTGGAGCAAGGGAGTGTACGTATCTTGGATATCAGATTGGCAAAGGAGGGGTCAGACCAGAACAAAGAAAAATTGAAGCTATTATAAATATGGCAAGACCACAGACAAAGAAGGATGTAAGGACGTTTCTTGGAATCACTGGATACTACCGTAGGTTTGTGCAGGATTATGCTTCGATAGCAGAACCCTTGACTGAATTGACAAGGAAGAAGCTGCCTGAACGGGTCATATGGAGTGAGAAGGCAGAATTGGCATTTCAGAAGCTAAAAACAGCATTAACTACAGCACCATTAATGAAAAATCCGAACTTCAACCAACCATTTATATTGCAAACTGATGCTTCAGGAGTAGGAGTTGGTGCAATTCTTAGTCAAGGAGAGGAGAATTTAGATGAGGGACCAGTTGCTTATTTTAGTAAAAAGCTACTCCCGAGAGAACAAGCATACTCGACAGTCGAAAAAGAGTGCTTAGCTATTATTCTAGCCATCAAGCATTTCAGTGCATATCTCATAGGGAGATCTTTTATTATTCAGACGGATCATAGAGCTCTTCAATGGCTACACAAGTTTAAAGAGAAGAATGCAAGATTGACTAGATGGAGTTTGATTCTGCAACCATATAATTTCACTATACAACATCGGAAAGGGGTAGCAAATGCAAATGCAGATGCACTTTCTAGATTGGAGAGGAAGAGCACTTCGTGCCAGAGGGGAAGGGAGGAAATGTAAGAAGTTGTTTCTAAATGGATCCGGAACTCTCTGTGTACTATTGTAATTATATATTATGTGTTTATTCAAGTATATTCTAGAACAATCATATAAAGTATTCTTGTATGTTATAGAACCTTCTGGACATTTATAAGATCTATATAAGTGTGTTGTTTGTGAGTTAGTTTTTAGTTTTTGTTAGTTGAGTTTCGTGTTGATTAAGAAATAAGTTTGGTGAACAGATAGCTAGGAGCGTCTGTTACAAACTGCACTTCAGTCTTAACTGCTACTCCAGTTTCAGTAATCCCATCAACTATAGTGATACATCAGACAGTGTCATTGCTCTTAGTGTGTTAGTGGGTATATTGTGTGGTCTACTAACTGTCAGTGTTATTGTTCATATCTACTGCTTTATAAGGTATAGTTTACATTGTTTTATTTGGTACAATAATTGTTATTGTTTTTATCATAGAAAGAAGAGTTCATACACTGTTAATAAGCAAACGAAGTTAGTCTATTCTATTATGTTGAGTTATTTAACACAAAACAATAATAGAGCTGATGATGATATTGCAATGCAAGTATGTGAACCATATGAAATTCACAAGACTAAACAAAGTGAAAAGAATGAAGGAGTCTATGATGAATGCCAAACATCACCTGATGATGTTTATGAGCATATGCCACAATAAATGTATATACTAGAATTACTTGATATACTAAACATAACTAGTTAAACATTTTCACTAGTATTAGTGCAGCAATTAATATTGTTTACACATAGTTATACATTTAGTTTGTTTGAGAAAAAGAGAACAGAGTTTTATTAGTACATTTAATAATCACTATCTAGATATGATTTTAGCAAATGGCATGTCTTCTATCTTCATTTCTTGTCTGTCTAAAGAGAGACAAAGTATTGTACATATTAATAAAGGGACTTATACTTACCAAATTAAAATTTCTATTCTTTTATTGTTGCTAAAAACTGTATACACCATATAATTTTTTGGGTGGAAAATTTTGCAATTGGTTGTTTTCAAATAAAAATTTCATGATTTTGATGTAGTTACCATACCCTTTATGATCTTCACACTTTTTTGCAATTTTTTTAATATGTAAAAATCTGAAAATTATTTAATCCTTGCAAATTAGATGGTGTATATGGTATAGCCTTTTGTAAAATTTTGTCAGAAATGGATATTAGATAATTCTTTATTTCTATAATTTTTGTGATACATATGCTGTTGTATTTCAAATTTAAGCTGATTTTGATCAATTTTAGATTTTTTACAAACTTTTCAAAAATTGGGTCAAAGCCTCTGTACAAAATATTTGAAAAAAATTTCCGAAACTAAAAAGGAGAGATTTTTTTCTAATACATATGTATGTTCTTATAGTGTATTTCAAATTTGTGCTGATTCCAATCACATATGGTTTTTTTTACAAATTTAAAAAGTTGCTCCTAAATCAAGCCAATACTTCTGTACAAATTTTTAATCAAATTTTGCTAAAAATGAAAAGGAGAAAGTTCTCCTTTTTTATATTTTTTCTGATACTAACTAATGCATGTTTTTATGTTGTGTTTTAAGTTTAAACTGATTTTTAATACATTTTGCTTTTTACAAAATTTTAAAGTTGCTCCAAAACCTGGCTAAAATCCAGTGCAAGGTCTTTGGAAAAATTTTGCAAAAATTGAAATGGAGAGAAATCTTCATTTTTATAGTTTTTTCTGATTTGTACAAACACATGCTCTTACGTTGTATTTAGAAATTTTAAAACAATGGTTCTGTTGAGCAAAAGTGAATTTTTTATGAATGTTGTAACTTAGAAAGTATTATTAACAACAAAAAAAACTAACTATAACTGTTCAACTGTTCAACCTTAAATACACAGACAATTAACACTGCACGGGATGTGGTTTAGAAAAATTACATAACTGTACAGACTAATTAAAATCACATGAAACTAACACTAAATAGTTTACTACAATGAATTTTTAAGTTACTTAAAAGTCTAACAGAAGAATAAAGATATCAATGTATAAATCTAATGACAACTTTAACCATTTGTCACACTTCATATTTAGATGTGAATTACTGCAAATAAAGTAACTTAAATCTGATTGCCAATAGACAAGCTATCTGTGATGTGAACTGAAAACATAATGCATGTATATGCACTCACTGAAACACAATACAAAACTTATGTGTGCATGGTTTATGCACAGAGTTTGTCACAGTGCGTAAACATGTTATTGTTTTGGATTATCATGGCTAGTGACATGAAAAGCTTTTTTACACTTTATTTATGTAAAAGAAAACTGTGAAGTTTGTCAAAATTGTACCAGTAACTATGGCATTCTCAGTATCCTTGATGATTATAGTCTTCTTGTTGAGTGTCAGTGAAGTTATTAGTCAATGTCCACCTTCCTCAGGTAAGACACTGGATGTGTATAATAACAACTGTATATATAGGTTTTTATAGGTATCTACCTGACCAGATCTTATGTAGGAAACTGTTATTCTAGTGGATCATACTTTTGGGATAGTAGTGTCAATACAGCTAATAAAGCTATATCATGTGTGTTACCTGGTACTAGTCTAACTACTGGTCAGTGGGTTAGAGTTGCTGATCCTGATGATCCTGTTGACTGTAACAGTAATAATGCCAGTGATCCTTTTCGTTGTACTAATGTCACTTCACCTGCTGCTACTCTCAATCTTTATCTTGCTCAGGGACTAGCAGCAGATCAAGAAGGCTGGTACAAGTGTTGTCTACCCACTGATTGTTCAGATCCTAACACTAACATCATCTTTGCTAATATATTTAGTAATAGGAGATTGTAATCACTTATTCATCTAAAAAATTTCATTTGTAGGATATTCAGAGATAGAATTATTTACTGTTGCTGATCTTCCTTCTGATATGACAGTATATCCTCAGGAATACAAACTGAATTGTACTAAAAGTGGATACAATAGATATGATATTAGTATGAGCATGGGTAGTATTGCACTGGCTAGTTACACTAATTGTGAAGATGAAGTTAATCATAATCCTTGTTCTGGTACTGTGTTAGTTAGTAGTACCAACACAATAAGATATACTGTTACTATCACATGGGATGGAATGACTGTCAGTAGTGGATCAATCAGTCAATCAACCACTGGAGATCAATTGTATCTGTGTGTACTGGATAATCCTAGTGGGGGTAATGATAGAACACGTAATTAACC
>NW_003548374.1:7597-9442 GCF_000090795.2 Amphimedon queenslandica | reverse complement strand
GATGATACTGAATCAACTGATGATACTGATATCAACAAACTAGCAAGAACTACCAACCAAGTACACACACACACACTCTCTCCCTTCTATTATTCTCAGTCATGATTTCATCCTTCCATATCATTATATATATGTATACATGTACATATAAACTTTATTTATTCATTTATTCCAATGCAGGCCTTATTCTCAGTCACATTCCCTCACCCTGAGGTGTTCATTGTTGCTAGGATTGAGAAGGTTCTTCAAGGAGGAATATCAACATGTACCGAACCTTACATGAAACCAACTGATAGTCTAAAGGTACAGCCAGTACATATATATACCTATAGTGTGCATGTACATGTACATGTATATACATTGTACACATATGATGCTTCTTATCTGTTTCTCTGTTAGATGGTTGACAAGTTCTCGAAACAGGTTACGAGTGTGAGGGAGAGACTGGGACAGTACAGGATGCCTTTTGCTTGGGCAGCAAAGTATGGTACATGTACATGTATTACTATTAATGGTCATCAGTTAATGTTCATCTTATCATGTATACATGTATCTACCTAACTACATGTACATATTAATGTTCACACACTCACAGGATAATTAAATCATTAATAATATTTTAATTTTATGTAGGCCATTGTTTCTATCAGAGGATGAGGTGAATGTCCATTGCACTGACTTGGGACCAATTTATAGACAAGAGAGGGAGAAGCTGACTGATACTGAACTGATTAAAATACTGTCAGACTTTAAGAAGTGAGAGATAATACACAATTACATCTATTAGTTATTATTTATTTATTTTATTTATTATTATTATTAGTATTGGTAGACATAAACTTCAGACTATACCAGGTAGCCTCAATGTATCAATAATAGGATCAGCAACACCTGGAGGTAGTCATTATTTTAAATTATGTTTATTATATTAATTATTATTAGTAATATTCACTCCTTCCTATCTTCCTGTTAAAAGCACTGTACCAAGACAACTGACACCAGATACACAAGTTAGCACATGTACATGTACTTTTATTACAAGCACTGTGACAATAATTTATAATAGCCTCAACTGAAATACATGTACACGTATTTGTGTACATGTACATGTACATGTACATATACATGTACATGTACATGTATCTCTTGTAATTTTATCCTCTCTCTCTCTTTCCCCCTCAGTCCAGTCTTGAAGTGAGGGAGTTCCTCTCTTTGGATTCATGCGACTCATTCTCTCATTGTTCCCCTCACATCTCACACATCAACCACTTCTATGTCTACCCAGTCTCTCTTAAATATGACACCCAGAAGAGCTTCCCAAAAGTAAATATACATGTACATGTGCATCATACACACGTGATTTTATAGTGAAATAATGTACATGTATGTAGTACATGTATTACTGAAATGTTGGAGATTATTAAGGTAATGTTCTTATTGTATTCTTAGGCTCGTAATATAGCAGTGACTATTGAAGTGAGGGATAATGACACTGATCGATACACAAGACCACTAAAAGTAATAATAAATATTATTATTATTATTATTATTATTATTATTATTATTATTATTATTATTATTATTATTATTATTTATTTATTTATTTATTATTTATCATTATTATTATTATTGTTAGGTGATATACAGTAAATTATCCAGTGATGAGTTGTTAGTAGACAGTGTCACTACTCCAGTTCTGTATCACTGCACCTACCCAACCTTTTATGATGAGGTACAGTACATGTACATATTAACAATAAAACCTCCATTTAACAGACAGCACCTAGTGTACCAATTACATTCCTTACTGTATAAAATAACCTCCACATAAAGGACACCTCTGTA
>NW_003548374.1:0-3344 GCF_000090795.2 Amphimedon queenslandica | reverse complement strand
CTGGTTTACAATGTAGATCTGATGTGTGCGTTTTATATTTTTTGTATTTTCACATTCTTCATTTTTTTGAAGAGCAAATGATGGAGGACAAAATACACATGTAATAAAATATATTTACAAAATAATAAAATGCTGGTACCACATATATTAGAGTATAAAAATATATAAACTATTAATTTCATTATTGTCGTTACTCGTTTTGTTTTGATAGAAAGTCACTTTTTTCTGAGTGACACTATATTGAGCTATTGCTTGTATCTCTGTACCTCTGAAATTTATGAATATGTCACATTTTCTTTGTTTCTTTGGTATATTATCAGGATTAGGAATATCAAGTATTTGCTCACTAATCTTATGTACTGTTAGTTTACCTTCTTTATCTACTATATACTGAACCCCATCATCTGATGTACAGTATATAGGGATATGAGCTTGTGTGTGAGAACGAGATACCGTATAGCTCCAAATTTTTGTCAGTCAAAAATTTCGTCAAAATCTTAATTTCTTGTTAAAATTAATTTTCGTCAATAAAAATTTTCGTCATTTTTGTTATTAATCTGCATGCTACCCACGTGGAACAAAAATTTCGTCAGTTAAAAATTTTGTCAAGCAAAGGTACCTGACGAATTTGACAAAAATTTTGACCAACGAAAATTTGGAGCTATACGGTATTAAGTGTAGCTTTATTATACAGTACTTCACCTTTTATCTATTTTCCTTTAAGTACAAACACTTTGAAAATTTTGCCATGCATAGCGTAACATATGCACTTCAGTCATTCTGAATTCATTAACTGTTAGACCCTTGCTTGGTTAGTGTTTCAAATTTATATTAAAATTTAAAAAGTCAGGGTGAAGTTAATCCATTCAAAAATTGGAATGTACTAAAGCAACACATGTGCTACAAACTGTAGTTACATATACATGTACATTCTCTCTCCTTTTATACTCAGTTATTTGTAAAGGGTCTAATGGGTTGTCCTCTTGAGGACAAGAGGATAGATCTCCCAGCCCTTTGTTTAGTGTTTCTAATATTCAATTGATTGTATTAAAATTTAATTAACTGTTACTACTACGTACAGCCTTTTGTAGAAAACTTGCCACCACCAGTTCTAGTCATGTGACAATGAGCCACTAGGTAGACTTAATATTTTATGAAGTCAAGTGATCAGACAGGTGCAGGTTTTGTGCAAAGGGCTGTACGGTATGTCCTGATTGTCCTCTATCTCCCAGCCCCTTGCTTGTTTATGTTTAACTGTTTATAATTAATAGTTTAAGACAGGGTTAAGTTAACCCATTCAAAAATTGTTACCTATAAGGGAAGTAGGATGCAGTGTGAATGTGTACTTACATTAAATTCCCTCTCCTTTTATACTCAGTTATTTGTAAAAGGCTATTGTGGGTCGTCCTCTCTTAGTCATCTGTTCTTTATTGTGGTTGACAGTTGACACTAGAGCAATTGCAGCAGGTCACTGCAGGTTGAATTAACTTCAATTCATTAACAGTGTTGCTATACAACATATTGTCCTGATTTCTTCCTCTATCCTTGCCTGTTTAAAATGTTTTAAATGTTTAATTGTTTTTATTGAAGGGTTAAGACAGGGTTAAGTTAACCCATTCAAAAATTGTATGATTTGTGTGACATGTATTAGACTTACTTGTCTTCAGTATTTCCTCTCCTTTTATACTCAGTTATTTATAAAAGGCTATCGTGGGTTGCCCTCTCTTCTCCTTTTCTTGTGGTTAACAGTTGACACATGACACTAGCCGCCCTGCATGAACACAATGTAATTTGTGTTGCTGTATTTTTAAATGCTTTAATGTAACCTTTAACTTCAGTCATTATTCATTTGTAAACCTGATACATCTACTACTACACTACATGTACTTACTGTAGTTATTATTATTATTATTATCATCATCATCATCATTATTATTATTATTATTATTATTTTCTATTACCTTTCATAGGAGGAGAAGGAAAGGATCAGTGGGCTATTCTTCCCTCTACTGACAATAACCCTCAGACACTCATCAAAGCTGCACAAAGGAAGAGAGGAACCTCCTCCCCTCACCCCATCCGTCCCTCCTACCCCAGGGACTGCCCCGCCCTTAACTCCGCCCAGTGACCCAGAACCTGCTAACACTGACGAAGGAACTGGTCCTCCTTCACTATTAAAGAAGTCATCCCAAGGGAATATTAAACTGAACCCTATTACAGGGGCAGCTCCTGGTATAGAGGCTATCAACCCTCTTGATATCACTGGTGATGATCAGTGTCCTGATGGAGAGGTATCTCAACCTTCTTCTCCCTCTCCTCTCTCTCCCTCTCTCTCTCCTGATCCTAATGTACCAGCTCCTCCTCCTGTTCCTCCTGTCTCTGTTAATGCGTGTAGTTTCAATCGGGAGGAGACCAGGGATTTATTGATCTGCTTTCTATTTGTCGTTAAACATTTGAATGACGGTAAGCTCCAATAATGATAACTTAATCACTGTTAGATTTAGAGGGAGTTTAGGAGACTTTTGGTCTCCCATATTTGGTCTGAAATGTACCATTTTTAGCCTTTGGGTGTCCCATTTTTAGTTAGATTAGTCTCCTAAAAATTTATTTTTATTTGTAACAATTTGTAATACTGTACATGTACATGTACAACATTGTATATTTTTTGTATATTTAGAACAGTTTGATCTGTAGCACAATGTTCTTATGGATGTCTTAAATTTTGTTTATTTATTTATTTATTTATTTATTCTCTTCACTAGATGTTCTCAATCAATGGTGGCAGGATTGTGTTGACGCTCCTGTTCCTTTATCAAGGACCTACTCTCTCTCCAATAGGCTGGAGGACCAGGCCCCAGTGGGAGGGGCTGGGGGTGGAGCTTACAATGAGAGCAATGAAATATCAGCTTTCTTTGATATACTAGAGTAAGTATTTTTAAATTTATTTATTGATTTATTTATTTATTTAGGTCTTGTGCTCATGTTTTTGAATATTCTGGAAGAATATCAATCACTAAGAAATGGTGAGCTACACTTACTCACATGTACTTATTATTACATTAATCCCACGTATTGTACATGGGTGGTATGTGAGACTTTTTTAATTGCTATAACACAAAAAGTTTTAGTCGGAATCAGCTCAAACTTGCTACACAGCATAAGGACATCAGTATGTATTAGAAAATGTAATAAAAACTTGGGGTGATTTTGGAGCCATTTTTGACCATACATGTAAATGAAAAGTTTTTAGTTCCAATTATTATTATTATTATTATTAATAGGTCGTCTCGTTCAGTTGTATTAAAGCGACTAGAAGAAATGTATACGACTGATGAAACATAAAA
>NW_003548373.1:4130-9448 GCF_000090795.2 Amphimedon queenslandica | reverse complement strand
ACAAGAAGACAAGCAAAATAAAAAAAACGCCAAATTGAAGGCATATTAAATTGTGATGGGACTAATTATACAAATAAGCAGAATGACACAGCCAATAGTTGTTACATCAAGGGATTCATGTGAACTTAGTGAATCACATTACATATAAATTTAAATAATTAATATTGAAGCTATGTCCCTAAAAACATTTTTTCATACCTTAATGATAACGATAATAACAGCAGAAAAACTTAGAAAGAGAAATTCACATTGACTGCATTAGAAACATGCGCCATCTTTGATCTTGTGTCATTGCTGGATACCTCTGTATATCATAAAAATGGTGGGACAATTTAATTGCAAGGTGGGATTAATTAATGACGTCATAATTATTCTAAAAACTTAGTCAAACTGTTAATTAAAATGGCAAACCAGTTTGAATCTGACTATTGTTTATTTAGCTGCTTTATCATGCGAATGCAGGATGTAATAAGCTCCGAATCATGAATAAACAAATGGGAAAAGACTAATCAAGGAGGAAAAACAAAGAGAAGGAAGGGATAAAGGAACATGTGTGTAGTGTGTATGTGCATGCGTGCACAAAACAATAGCAAGAATAATAATAGTAATAATAATGATAATTTTTCGGTTAAGCCCTCCATACACAAGGCAACATGTTGCTAGCAACACAACAGCAACATGTTGCTTGGTGTTACATGCAGTGTTGCTTAGTTGTGCAACAAGCTGCAACATGTTGCTAGAATAGAAATCATTTCTATTCTAGCAACATGTTGCTTAAAAACATCAAAGGTTACCTAGGTGAGTGAATGGAATTTAATCAAAAGAGGCGTGTAGATCTAGTATATTAAAACAAAAATGGCCACTGTTTGTGAAGTTGAGGTTAATAAGGAGGAAGAGATTTTGACAGAGCGGGCTGATGGTAAATCTCAAGAAGACAAGCAAGATGATGCTACATCTCCTGAAGTCCATTGGACTGTGGCTGAAGTGTCTGACCTTATAGAGCTAATACAGAGTCACCCTTGTTTGTATAATACAAAAGGCAAGTCATACCATGACAGAAATATGAAGTCTTTATAAAGCTATTAGTGATATTTGTACGAAGCTTAAAGTACCAGGTAAGCAAAAACTGGATCTGCTGGGATCTGAGCCTGCCATGGCCGTCAGTATTGAAATTCATTACAAACTATTCTTTTCACTTCTGCAGAGGCTGAAGTCACTAAGAAAATTAAAAACATCCGCACTCAGTATGGTAGAGAATGCCAGAAATACAAGAAAAGGCCTACCGGCACAGGAACAGATGACGTATACCAATCAAAATGGCCACATTTTGAAAAATTACAATTCTTAGATGACTTTATCTCAATAAGATCTACTACATCATATTTAAAGGTAATTACATATACATACAGAAATCATGTGAATGTATGCTTAAGGTGGTTTAGTTAAAGTAATTGTTATATCATGTTGTCTTGCCAGTGAACTGACCCCACTTCAGAATTAACATACTCCATTACATAGTCTCTAAATAGTTTAGAACTCTCCTTTGCATGATTACTTCCTTGATTTTTCAAATTCTTAAAGCAGTCGCTATTTTCTTCATTACGCCATTGACCAGGTATTACAGCATGAGTATCTTCATCCTCAAAATCCAATCTTTGATGGGGAGTATAGATTGAACAAGATCCTGTTTGTGATCGTAAAAAGTTGTGCAAGGTGCAACAAGCTAAAACAATGACTTCAACCTTTTCTGGTACAAGTGCAATTGGGGTCATCAAAACTCTAAATCTATTGCCTAGTATGCCAAAGGCATTTTCTACTACTCTTCTTGCCCTACTCAGTCTGTAGTTGTAAATACGTTTATTATGTGTCAGTCCATTTTGGCTATAGGGTTTCTGAATATAATGTTTCAATGGGAATGCTGCATCTGCTACCACCATATATGGAATGGGCAATGTACATCCAGGCAGTGGTTCTGGTGGAGGAAAATCCAGTGCATTACTTTCTTGTGCTGCAGACAGTGTGCTTTCACGAAATATACCTCCATCTGACACACGACCATTACATCCAATATCCACAAATATGAATTTATAATCTGCGTCAACAAGTGCCATGAGGACAATGCTAAATCTCTGCTTATAATTATAGTAGTAGGAGCCACTATTAGCACGTGGTATAATATTGACGTGCTTCCCATCTAAAGCTCCACAGCAGTGTGGAAAATTCCACCTACTGTCAAACTGCTCTGCTATTTGTCTCCATTCTGATTGTGTCTTTGGTACCTAGAATGCAAATTAAAATATTTTTAATTTTACACATAGATATCACAAGATGAAGATCTACAAATAGAAAATACTGTGGCAGTGAGTGATGAAGAAAGAAAAAGAAAAAATGATGAGCCATTAGTTACACCAAAAAGGAAAAGGAAAGAAGCTAAAGAGGACGCTTTACTGGAAAAACTATTGGATGCATGGAAACAGGGATCAGCAAAATAGTTACCACTAAACATGATTCAGATGAGATTTTTGCACAATTTGTTGCATCAGAATTACGATCAATTGAAAATAACCGAGTCAAAAGAATGCTCAAATGGAAAATTCAGAACGTATTATATGGATCAGATTTTAGCACTCCTCTTTGGTGTTCTCCTAATACCTTTAACTATCCGTATCAGCATGCATCATCATTTAGTTCTCCAACATCATCTATACGATCCCAAGACCTTACCGATGGGGAGTCCTCAAATGTGTCTTTTGAGGTTTAAACATTTGGAATAGCTAGTGAAACTTAATACTTATATTACTGAATACTGATTGAGCTCCATTTATTCATTATTATCAATTACCTTTAAGTAATCTTGCACTACTTCATTAATTCCCTGGCATGTTTCAATTACTATTTTTCCAATTGTCTGGGATGGTATTCTATACAAATATTGGAGACTTGAGTAGGATTCCCCTATTTTGTTATATGTATAGTACACTTTAAAAATTTGAACCAGTCAACTGCATGAATTTACCTGTTGCCAGAAAGCGTAATGTCAAGGCCAGCCTCTCACCAGCAGGTATTGCTCTGCGCATGATGGTGTCCTGTCTAGCAATAATGGGAGAAACATTTGACAAAAATTCAAAAGAGTTGTGGTCCATTCTTAGGAACTGTTTATATGATGAAGTATCAGTTAATTGTAGTTCACAAAGGAGCTGGTTGTATGCTCCATATTGTGGACGGTTTCTGATCCACTGTCTCACCCATACTTGACGATTTCTTCTTCTTCTACGTCTCCTTGAAATGATGGTAGCAATAATAACGCCACATACTCCAATCATATGCAATTCATCCATTTTACTTTAATAAACTACTATTAATAATTCTGATGTTGCAGCAACAAGTTGTTATCCAATTTGCAGCAACTTGTTGCCAGCAACATGTTGCTGTTGTGTTGCTAGCAACATGTTGCCTGGTGTATAGAGGGCTTTAGACTACAAATGCTAGCAGCAGCAAGCAATAATACTATTAGTTAGATAGAGTAATCAGTCTCAGAAAAACAATAATAATAATACCAGTTACTTTGCTAGTCACTACAAAGGCAACCACTCAGTTGAGGTTTCTTGCAGCAAATCTTTCTGGTATAATATGTTGTTTAAAAGTGAAAACATCTATGAACGATTTCAGCCAATTTTGCAAAATGTGAAGAACTTTGCCAAGTGATAGAGCATACTTTAACAAAAATTGATATTACGACAACAAAATGAAAATTAGCGTTTGCTTGTTGTTAAAGATTCCTTCACTCAATTTTTATCTATTTTTTATAGTTAAGTGAAGTTAATTGTACAAAACTATTCTAAAAAATTGAAAAAATTTTGGATAATAGCAAAAACATAAGGTAAACAACTGGTACTATGGCATCTGCAAAAATGGTTTATGCCGTTGTACCTTAGAAACAGAAGTTATCTGTGTTATAGCTTTAGTCACGTCATCATTAGCAGTGCATTTTGTACTGCTACTATTACTACCACCACTGGCTCTAACAAACATAGATTTATTAGGTGCGTCATCAAGTGAGTTATGGAAACCACTGACATTCATCTGACACCAAATCCTTAGCTGCATTCGTGTGTATGATTCCCCATGATTCTTTTTTAATCCTGAAACACTGTCTACTTTGATGTTCCTTGTACTTTCCTTTTCTTCTAGCTTCTCCCTTGCTCCAATGTGAAACTGTTGCTGTCATTATTTCCTCCCAAACACATAGCACTGGTGGCAACTTTACCCTTTAATCCATCACATCATTCTGACTTGTAACAATATTAATCCAAACCTCAGTTACATCCTCTGCTGTCCTCATTTTAACGGCAGCAGAGCCATATATTACTCTTACATCATACTCTTGAGGGTCCTTCATGTCAGTTTTGAACTGTGTAATGATGACAGATTTCAATTTAGCACAGGTTGTGAAAGAAAGAGGATTTATATTCCTCAGTGGAACAGCTTGACTTCATCATTCTTCCCACTCTTCACACTTCCTTTTAATATCACCTTATTGAGGGTGGTGCCAGCTGTTTGTAGCTGTCTTGCAGTAGTGGGTGGCTGGTCACTATTAGTTGGCTGAACAGAAACAGTAGGTTGTGTTAGAGGTGTCAGATAAACTTGTCCTGACACAAGAGGAGCATTTACAACACAACTAACATAAATTTCTTTCCTTGTCTCCTTTCCCTGTTCTGCCATACCACAAATAATGTAAACTGTGAAATAGAAGTAGCCAAGAGTAGATGGCGGACAAGATTACTTAACATGCTCAGTTTTTTTTGGACAACCAACTTTAAAATAGGCGTACAAGCAATCTTCCAGATGAATATAAAAGGTTATTACCAAATATACATAATTCAGTCAGTCTATTCTCAAAGTCCATATTAATATATACGGGGTCAGTAGAGTTTTAGACCCTTCAAACTCGACTTCCAATTTGGCTATGCCCCTATCTTGTGTGGGTAATAATTGTAGTCCACAGTACTACTACGTCTGGTTTCTTGAGTATATCCACTGGAAATTTAGCTTTCTTGCAATCCTGTGAAAAAGACTGGAAGTCATAACATTGGCCCAAGATCCAGAGTCGATAAGTGCTTCTACTTGCTGACCCTTTTGACCTCTGCTTTGCAAAAATACAATGGTCCAACAGCTCATGTAACAGTGTCTACATGTAAGATACAGTGTTTCTTGTAACGTCTTTTCATTCCTGCCAGCTCAGCTATCAACCATTGCTTGTGAAGTTTCTCACAATCACCATCTCTATCATCATGATACTGGCCAGTAATTGCATTGGT
>NW_003548373.1:1705-4047 GCF_000090795.2 Amphimedon queenslandica | reverse complement strand
TGCTTAATAAACGAGGTGGATTCTGTTGACCAGGGTGCATCTTCACTATTATTCCTCAATTCTGGCTGGATACAAAGTGTCTCCAAATGTTTCAGCATATGGCAAGACCTCTTGCCAATTGAGTAGTACCCTTCAATGAACACTTTTCAGCATGGCACACGACCCTTCATCCATCCCCTGTATCTGACAATAGCTTACATCAAAAAGTCTCAAAATCCTGAACAAACACCAACGGACACATTTACTTGCAGCTTTCTTCTCATTAGCTGTGCTGATCTAAGAGATTTCCTCCCAGCAGGTGTGAGTTGTTTCGTCAAAGCATTCACAGCAACCTGATAAAACCAACTACCTCCTGCTGTTAGCAAATCATGCAGCTTCTTTGCTTTCCCAGTCAGTAGCAACTCAAAATGTACCAACTTCATACCCTCACTGCACTTATATATCTCGGCAACTTAATCCGGCTTACTTAGCCACCTCGGGAATGCTACTTCATCCTCTGTATTCCCACCGCTAAACTTGGCAAGTGTATCATTCAGCCTCAACTTTGCTGGCCAGTGTTGAAGTGCCACAGTGCGTGTCTCCAAGCTAGCGTAAGTACTATTGCCTCTCACATCCCCCAAACTGGGATCAGAACAAACTCTCTCAACTTTGTTCTGCACCTTCTCCCTTAACAATTGAATCAGGTAGTTGCGAAACTTCAGCGACTGTCTCAACGCTTTCTTCTCCTTCATCAAAGTAAGTTTAGAAACACTCTCAGACTCTTCGAGACGCCATCGGGCCCAGCTCTTTGCTTGATTTCACCTATCTGATCTAGCTTCTCCTCTAGACTATACTTCACTTGACCTAGCTCAGCTTGAGGGACTCTACCAAGGCACGGGCTTCATCCAGCTGAGTTTTAATCTCGACCTTCGTTGGCATGTCAAGTTGATTCCTGGACCTGGTACTGGATCTTGGTGGGAGTTCCAAATGTAATAATGCTGGGGAGCAATTGCTTCATATTTTTCCTTGTGTTAATCAAGATGAAAGCAAGTCAACAGTGCCCAGTTTTAAAAGAAAACTTCTTGTTAAAGAAAAAAGACAATAACCATAGAACCACAATGCATAGCACACAGGCCACACCTCTTCCATTAATAATAATAATACTCAAAATAATAATGAACGAATGAAGTGTGTCCATTTAATGCCATGTAAAAACTGAAGTAATTCTTCAAAATCATGAAGCAACATCTCATATATCTCTTGTAAGAGTCTGAAAAGGTAAGCAAGATTTAGTTATTGATCTTGACTAATAGTGTAAAATTTAACATCAGATTTTCACAAAATCATGATCATACAAGAAAAGGCATTATTAAATTAAGCATTGTATGATTGTTTTAAGGTTTCGTAAGATCTTAAGCAAGACCTATGTAACATTTTTATGACCTGGGGGTGTAGCCCCCAGGTTGTCCCATAATTGATTTCACCCACATGCGATATATATATTTGTATGTCAACACTTACATTTCTTCTATACATGTTGTATTGGAGAAATAACAAGCCTTAGCAACCACCCGCCCACGCTACGTAAGTGGGTGTGGTCACGGCAAACAAATTGGCGGCTGCTCACTGGACAAAGTTATGAGCTTTCTAACAGCGAAAGAACATAGAGATACTGTCTAAAGACTTCTCTAGAAGTATTAGAAGGTAGATAGAACCTTCATAAATCTTAATAAGAACCCAGTTGTACTTGCAAGGTGGTGAAAACAATCATAGGAATATTTTTACACTGTTACGCTTGTTTCATGGTTTTTTATTATTGTAGTTTCTTTATATAGTGTATACTGGAAGTGACTGGTCAGACTTTGTTCTTATCATTTAAGGTTGGTTTTACAATATGTTTCATTCACTTTTGAATTCTCACTATTTTTCTTTCTTCTATTCTCACTTTCATAGTATAGTTCATTCCAGGAGTGACTGATCAGAATGAAATCTTATCAATTGAGGTTGGTTTTAAATGTTGTTTAATGTGCTACTTACTTCTCACTATGTTTCTTTTCTTCTCATATTCATAGTATTGTTTGCATTAGAATTCACTGATCAGACAGAGTTCTTAACATGTCAAGGCCATTTTTACGACCTGGTGGCTTTGCCCCCAAGGTTGTCTTATAATGGTTTCCCCTACGTGTGATGTATATTTCTTTGTATGTCAACAGTTACATGTCCTCTATACACAATGTATTCAAGAAATAACAGCCTTAGTAACCACCTGCCCTACTCACGTAAGTGGGTGCTGTTACGACAAACAAAATGGCGATTTGCACATGAAACTCCTTTATACCTCCTCAACTAGGGACAATATATCA
>NW_003548373.1:0-1223 GCF_000090795.2 Amphimedon queenslandica | reverse complement strand
TTTTCAAACTTTCATAGTATGGTGTATACCAGAAGTGACTGAGGAGACTGTTTTCTTATCACTTGAGGTTGGTTTTAAAACATGTTTCATGTATTACTTCTCACTAATTGTTTTTTTAGCTAATAAAGCAATTTATACTAGATATGACATCAAACTGAGCTTGTATCATTTGAGGTTGGTTTTAAAATGATACTTCATGTCCTAGTCATGTCTAACTATTTCGTTTCTCAGCTTCATAAGTAATACCTATGACGTGGCTAGGAGTGATGTATTTAATTTAGGCTCTGTTCACACGACACTGTTTTTGCTGCTAACTGTATTGTTTCTTGTGTGTTTGTCCTTTTTACATGAAAACGATAGCAAAACAAAGTGAAAATGAGAACAGTTTGAAAGTGGATCGTTCCTGTCCAACTACAGTATGCGTTTGCATGTGAACGCTAAAAACGATCACAATCATGTGCTACCAGGCCCACATCACATGATCATATCGTAAAATAAAATGAAGGAAGAGAAGAAGAGGCTTGTGGCAGCTTTGGCTCTGTGTAATTCACTCTCTACAATGATTTCATTGTACCTGTTGAACTTACTGATATTTAATCAAGTATATCTGCTACTTTCTTTAAGATGCAGCAGAGGATGTACAGTGTTGTCGGAAGAAGTTTGGGTAAAATCTGTAAAAGGAGAAACAAGCAGTGCTTTAGTTCTTACTGGGTAAACCCTGGAAGAACTAATGACTGGTGGATGAATTTGTTAATGATGTAGTAGTTGACAAAGATTGGAAGGACAATTTTAGAATGCGAAATGACAACTTTTTAAGGCTCTGTGACAAACTCTGTTCATGTTTAGAAAAGAATGCAACTAATTTGAGAAATTAGATTTAAGTGAAAAAGCAGGTAGCAGTGACTACCTATTACCTGTCTGATGAGAAAAGACTAAGGAAGTTTGCCAATGCTTTTTGTATTGGGCTCTCTACTGTGTGAACTATAGTTCGCCATGTGTGTTATGTACTGGCAGTGTATTTGGGCAAAAATACATTCATTTGCCTACTACTGAAGAAGTGATGAAGAAAGTTGAGAATTTTTACAACCAATATGGGGTACCTCTGTGTATCGGTGCCATTGACGGAACTCACATCGATATTAGAGCACTTACCACCAACTCCACTGATTACATTAACATAAAAAGTCGATTCTCCCTCAATGTACAAGCTGTGCAATTCAAAT
>NW_003548372.1:6037-9452 GCF_000090795.2 Amphimedon queenslandica | reverse complement strand
TTTACTACAGCCATGGCATAGCAATCTGTGGCATTATCAGGATCGACACAAAAGGCAGTCATTTTCCAACTGATGGGCTGCGAATGTCTTTATAAATGTGGTAACTACAGCAAACCATTAGTCTCACGGCACCATAGGCATTCTTCCATCTTAAACCATACACATAGTACTAATTAAATGGGTGTGGCAGTGAAAATTTATGTTAGGCAAAACATTAATAAAATCAACGAAAATATCTTGTAAAGCCTGCTTGGAATGACAATGAAAGCTTCTGGCAACGAAAATTTCCTGCTATACAGTATAAAAATGAAAATTTCTCTCCTATTTATTTTTGGTAAAATTTGGCCAACGAACCTGTACAGGATGTTTGACCAAATTTTTGAGTAACTTAAAAAATTTGTCAATCAGGCCAAACTACATGTATCTATACAAAATGTATTGACTTTAACAATAATGTAACAGTTGCTAGGTTGATGAAACGGTCAACACTGTGTGAGTGATCTGACCTTTTGACACAAAAAGGTTTTGAAGTTGACGAAAAATTGATCAAATTTTAATTTTGTGTTCATTTACATTGCATTTTGTGGTAAGTATAAACCAGGTTTTTGTACCTATTGAAAGTACATTTCAATATTTTTTAGATTTGTACAATCTAAAAATAAAAATTGTCCTTAGACTTTGTTTATATTTTTAGATTAATACGTGTATTGTAGTCTACATTATGGTTTAATTATTACTCCTAACTTCACTTTGATGTAGTTAAATTTTTGGTCAAAAAATTTTTGGCAAGTAACAATTTTAAAACTTGGCAATTATTAGCTTTCAAGTAGCAAGAGATAAATAATCAACACAATTCAACACAACAAACTACCAAATTTATCTCAGCAGTATAATTGGGTTTTATATTAATTTTTTAAAATATTTTTTATTAAAAGTAATAATAAATTACATTGACGCTAACATAATAATTATGTACACTGTCATTACTGTGTATAAATTGTAGCTGGATTACACAAAAAGAATAAATATCTGTCTAATTTTGTTTTAATTACTCCTTGTGGTACAGTATTATCATCCCACCACTCAACGCTATCAAGAATATTATGAGGTAATTGTTTATGATTAGCATCAGTATCTACTATTAATGGAATATCTTTACTTCTATACTTTGTAAATATCTTTGTAACTTTTGGTTTGAATTTATCAAAATTTCCTTCATGAAATGCAAGGAATACAAAGAAAACTCCACCAATACTCATCATTCTAGCTGACATGTGTCGACCACATGGACTCGTATAAAAATGAACTGCTTCACTTCCTTGCCTAATATCAACTGGTAATAATGGATACTCATGGTAAGGACGACTCTTCAAATCTGCCATTTCCTTTCTTAATGTCTCTACTTCTTTTTTCAGTACTTTTATTTGTTCATTTTCTTTCTTCAATTGTCCACAAGCTACAGCTAATAGTGTCATGTGTTTAATATCAGCAGTGTGTACATGTACATCTTTACGTAATGGCTTATCATTACAACCAGCCCAACTAAACACACAATCTACTGGCTCTAATGGACACTCTCTATTCAGATGAGCAGTGAGACTACCTCGTGGCATATTAGTAGACACACATCCATTGGGACAAGTAACAGGATACCACAAACATTTCTTATAATGATCCTTTGTAATAAAGAGAAATGTATCTGATATCCTCCAGCAGTATTGGCAATAAAATGGACGCTGAGGACATTCTTTATCTTCATGATACTTAAGATATTTACGTTGCTTTCTTTCTTGACATTTCTGATGTCGACACTTTACTTCTTCATATTGACATTTTCCTTCTCTCTTTGCTTTATTAAGATGAGCAGACATATTCTTCAATTCTCCTTTCCATTGACATCCTTTCTCCTTATTACTGCAGTAGACCTCCAGTCCATTAATAATACGTGAACATTTCTTATCGATAAATGATTGATATTTCTTCTCTTTACACATAGGACAGGATCCACTGCTAGCTTTTACTCTCTCAATACAAGACCCACAGAAATTATGTCCACAGCAGCTCACAATATGAGGATCGGTCAAGATATTAAGACAAACTGGACACTCTATCTCCACATGCTTAGGAAGATCCTCAACAAATGAAAGCTCTTCTTTACTGAACTGGGCCATTATTCTTACGGTAATGAGGGATGTTAGTATCATGTGATTCTACCACTTCCTGTAATTGCTATTACAACTGCTCGGTTACAGTATACATAATTATTATAAGTTTTATAACACATACTGATGTAAAAAGTTTAGAAGAGGGTAAAGTTAAGTGCAGTAATGTTTGTGAGACTGTGACAAAGATCTAAGCAATCAAACATGACTTTGTAAATCAATTAAGAGATCAAGAAAAAGCAAATAAACTACATGTAAGTGTAACACTGTACATATATGTATACATGGCCCTACATTACTGGATATTGAAGAAATTTATTTAGCAAAACCTTTTAAATGGATGTTTCATGAAAAATATAGCAGCGTGACAATTTTTTCATCATACATATATGTGTACATGTACACATATAGATGAAGGCATTGACTTTAACAATAATGTAACAGTTTGCTTTTTTTAGGCTCACCAATTAAAAGTACATGTACATTGTATATTCACCATTATTGTACAGTTATTAATGTAAATCTACTTACTTAGTGTGTGACAGCAATAAGACAATTTTGGTGGATCAACCACAAAATGAACATTTAACAAGACAATACTCCCGAGGCTAAAATAGAAATAATAGCATTAAATAAATTATTTGAATACTATATACAATCTATAATGACATTAAATATTATTATAAATAATATTTACATGTAAATTAATGCTATCATGTCTACCTTCAAACCTCTTTATGACACATGACATTTTCATTATTTTTTATCTTTGTTATCATACATGTATTTGTCCTTATTTCCCTTTTCTCCTTCCCTCTCTCTCTTCTCTTTCTCTCTTCTCCTTTTTCCTTTATAATATTAATTTAAATTATTTTAATTATTATTTATTTTTTATTTTATACATAAAATAATATCTTTTTTGTCACAAATAATTCAATCCCCTATTTAGTGCAGTTGGACCTCTTTAAATTATTTGCTATGCTTGTGCACACTAATTGTAGCAAGGCAGATACATGTAAATCAACTATTTTTTGCTAGCAATATAAAAAAAGCAAGAGGACTTTTGACTAAGATCAGGCAAAAACTGTACATGTACATGTAAAATGCTGCCTGTCCTAGCTCTCATGTGGGTCATGTCTTATAATACATGTATATGTACATGCATTAATTATCTTCAAACCTCACTCTCTATCTTCCCCATCTCTCTCCTCTCATGTACATGTACATGTACATGTACCTATGATCTTGTTTGA
>NW_003548372.1:4670-6027 GCF_000090795.2 Amphimedon queenslandica | reverse complement strand
AAAATTAAAATTTTACCAGTACAAAATGGCAAAAAGGTATAAATTCACAAAAATTATATTTGTGAAGTACATTTTTAGGAAAATTTCAAAAATTTTTGAAATTTACAGCCCTCAAAAATTTTGCACTCTATGGTAGTCATTTTTTATGCCTTCGGTCTAAGTGATGTATCAGATAAAATTATTGTTAAAATGAAAAATTCTATTCTTGCCATTTTTTGCAAAAATTGGCTGAAGAACCTTGTACGTATAGAAACTTTGGCCAGATTTTGGAGCAATTTTTTAAAATTTATATAAAATCTAATTTTAATCCGAATCAGCTCAAACTTGCTGAACAACATCTAAACATGCATATGCATCAGAAAATGCAATAAAAATGTAAAATTCTCTTCTAGCCATTTTTGGAAAAATTTTGCCAAAGACCCTGTACTCATTTTTGAGCAACTATAAAATTCATGGAAAATCAAACCTTGATTGGAACCCACTCAAACTTTATACACAACATAAGAACATGTCTATGTATCAGAAAATGCAATAATCTGGTGACTACACCTTCCCAAAGGATATTCTTTCTCCATCTCTTTGGTTACATCTTGTTATATAATTAGCAAGATAGCAGCAGTCCTCCTTTCTTATCCTAAAACTCTGTAAATGACAACAACAATAGCAATAAACAACAACAATAAACAACACAATGGTGTGATATGATCACTTACTCTTTCCTCCAGGGTACAGGGTATCTCAAAGCATAGATATTAGGGTCTAATATCTATGATCAAAATTTCTTTATATAGTGAGAGGTCCCTGTTAAATTTAACTCTAACGGGTTCTAGTATAACTACATGTACGAATAGAAATAAATAATTAATGAATGAAGCTAAAAATGATTTTAATCCAAATAGATACTGTATAGCTCAAAACTTTCGAGGGTAAAAAGTTTCGCAAATGAGTGAAAAGAGAGATATTTGCAATTAAAACTTTTGCGAATGGCCCAGGTCCTTTGCATTGAGGGTGTGGCTAGCAACTTTATACTTGAAGATTGGGAGAGCTCCCACAGCATCAGGCAAATAAAAAGCATGACTACAAGATGGTTTTAATCTTCTTTCTTTGAAGCAGAGCTGATAGAGACCATTTTGAAATTTTGCATTTGAGGCCTAAACCGCAAAATTTGCGAAAGTTTTCAACCTCAAGTTTTGAGCTATATGGTACTTTTATTTAAGAGCTTCTCCATGTATTTGTAATTAAAGCTAAATTATAGTCAATATAGACCTCCCGAGCTGTGAATGACTAGGTGTATGAATATTATTATTTTGAGATACGGTATCCACCTATGCGTAATAATTGGCCGCTGGACGGCAAC
>NW_003548372.1:0-3682 GCF_000090795.2 Amphimedon queenslandica | reverse complement strand
ATTTCTAGCTATACGTACATGTACATTATCTATTATGTATATGTACATGGTTATACTTTATTTGCATGTAATCCTTTAGCGAGGCTGCATTTTTAAGGTCAAGATGATACATTAAAAAACATGACTTTCAGTTAATCCTCCCTCTTATTATATATGCTACAGCCTACAGAAACAAAAAGACAGTATTGTATATTATAATACTGCAATTATTGTACCTCTTCAAAGAACAAAAAACTGCATATAGGGGCGGAGTCAGTTAAATTTATAACTAGGTCTATTATTCATAACTAGGGCGGGGCTCAGTGCTTTGCAAATTTGCGTGCTAGCAAACTGAAATGTCAACAAAACCAGAGGAGCTGAAAAAGGCCTTTGACAGAGAACTTGGTGAGTAGATATGATAATAATTGTTTTATTAGTATTATTTATAATAGATATTAGTGATTTTCGACTGGTATGGGAAAAAGCTGGTGTTCTTTCGGGACGATGGAATTCTGTAGCTATTATGTTGGGAATCAGCTACAGAAAGTTATATGAGATTGAAGCAGAGACAAAGACAGCCAGAGGCTGCCTACAGAAAGTATTCGATTGCTGGTTAAGTAGGAACTATGATAGCCTCGTGCCCCGCCCCTTCGCGGGGCACGAGACTAGAACTATGACTACAAGAGTCATGGTGTCCCTACATTAAGAATGTTGTGTAACTCCATTAAAAGTAATAGTGGAGGAGCTGATCCAGCTCTAGCTGAAGAAATAGCAAAAGCATTAAATCTTACTGGTAGTGGAGAGGCTACTACATCACCAGTTGATATATACTTAATCTTCTAAAGGTAAGCATAGTATGATGTATTTTTAACAGTTTCAAAAGTATATCACTTAACTCAAAATAGATTACACAAGATCTTGTAAAAATAGCATTAAAGGCCCAATTGTAACAGACAATAAACAAAAGTAAGGCTTGCTTTAGATTAACTGCAAAGTTGTATGGTAGCCTTGAGGCTGACTTCAAGAGCATATATGGTACCACTCTTGAATGTTACAAGGATTAACAAAGATACAGCCTATAAATATAGGTTAGACAACGCATTTGAGGTTTCTACATGATTTAGATTACTGAAGAAACAAATTTAATTAACTGAAGGCATAGCCGGAGGTTAATTAATGTTTCCAAAGTAATCTAAATCATAAAACCGAAAATGCGTTGTCTAGGTTTAGATTATAGTCAGGTACTGTGAGGCAGTGGGCTTGTTACCAACAAGGATAATGCTGTTACTAACCAGTCTTTTCCATGTTCTGAAAAGCTATTGGTCAGTAATTTTGCCTTGAGAGACGCCATAGCAACAGCACAGACAGTTTCAAATCAAAACTAGCTAGGTCTGACAAAGATAACACTCGGCAATGTCTTCTACAATACTAGCCTGTCCTGTTAGAGCTGTGCAGCAAACAGAACAAGGGCAAAGATACGCTATTGCAAGACAAAAAGTAATATTGGAAGCAAGGAGTGCATCCTTACCCGAAAAAATGAGGGTAGACACAAATTGGTGCTTAAACCAATGTAATACTTGGTGTAGGTGGAAGCCACAACTTAATGAAACTCCATCTATCATGTCTCTCAGTCGCCAAGAGCTTGCAAAATCTATGAAAATGTTTGCCCTGGAAGTGAGGAAAAAAGACAGCACTGAATGTGTTCCTAATACTTTATACCATATGGTGTGTGATATAATGAACAAAACAATAGTATAATGACAAAAACAATGTTTGAAACAGGAGGAATTAAAGGAATCGAAACTAATCATTCTTTACGAGCAACTGCAGCGACCAGTTTATACAAAGAAGGTGTTGACAAACAACTGATAATGGAATGCACTGGTCACCAAAGCATTGATGGAGTGAGAAGTTACAAGAGGACATCAACTGAACAAATGATTGAGATATCAGATATTTTAGCAAATCAGATATTTTAGCAAACACTCAAAATACTCAACAAACAAAATAATTTAAAATGTCAATGGGTGATGAACCACAAATTGCTTTTCAATAACTGCACAAATGTGACTGTAAATATTCAAACATAACAATTTTATTATTATAAATAATGGTTATTAACAAGTAATCTAAGAAGTTATTAAGAGGTAACTGAGCTATTTAGATTACTTCATTTGACCAATCAAATTGCCTCATTTTACCTGACTATAATCTCATTATAATTATAATACCATAAACTCATCAACTAGTATACACATCTTTACATAAAAATACATGTACAACTAATAAGTAATTACTGTAATACAACTGAGTACCAAGTGTCTTTCTTCTTGTTAATCATTTTTATTTATCATTATTTTAGAAGCTACTCTAACTGTTGAGCTACCAGTTCCAACTTCACCTCAATCTGAGTTTTCAGCCATCTACGTGAAGAAAAAATCAATTGAATATATACCTGAAAACCTGACATGAATGATTGAAGAACTACGAGAGATTTTCCTTGATAATATGCATTTTACCAAAGAATTGTTTTGTTCTATTGATGTCGCAAAAGTTATCAACTTCATTCAAAATTATATTGCACTTTTGCTCAGTCCACATTTTGATAAGCCTCAAATGATTGAGTCAATTGAAAAAGAGTTTGAACATGTTCAAACAATCAATCAGCTTTTTAAAGCATTACGAAAACACATCTCATGGTTCAATTTCGAACTTGTCATCAAGCTAGTCAATACTTTCGTTACTAATGAGAGAGATTTACAGAGGAAGTGATCTACATATCGTGACAAATTAAAAGACTATTTTAAAAATAACAATATTCCAGCAGTTCAAATTGCAGACTCAATTGAGTTTGGTCTTTCTGATGTTCCAGGCACCAAAGTAATGATTCCTAAGGTTGCCAGAGATGACTACACATTAAATGATTTATATTTCTTTCACAAGCTAATCGCTGATGCACTTGAAGTTCCTCAATATAAACTCTATTTTTGTACAATTGAAAATGGCTGTATGGAATTGAAATATTCCATTTCTGATTTTCTGTATTCTGTTCTCTTTCCATTAAAAAATCAACAGTGTCATTCATTGGCTGAGATTGGGATCACAAAAATTATTTGTGATGAATATGTACATGAAATAAAGCAGGTATGTTAACTAATAATTATTTCAAAATTTTTATAATCTTTTTTCTTATAGTTGCCAGAAAATGAATTTAAAAAGATTTGTGATTCTCCTATTGGTAATTATTATTATTGTTAACTTTATTTATAATCATATTATATAGATATTTATGATCCTCTCTGGTATGAGAATACCAGCACTTCATTGAATGAAGCATGTTGGAGAGGATTAAAAGGTAAAGTACAACGATTGATTGACAAATCTGGCCTTCAGGAAAAAGGTACAAATGGTTGGAGTCCAGTATTAGCTGCTTCATATGGTGGCCACTTTGATGTCCTTTGTCTTCTCATTGATGTTTATCATTGCGATCCTTCACAAAGTGATGATGATGGTGTTATTAGTTTACACATGGCCTCATATAAAGGTCATCTCAATATTGCAGAGTATCTAGTTAATAAATGTCATGTTTATTCAGACATAGCAGATAGCTCTGGTAACACAGCATTGCTTTACTCAGCACTGGGTGGTCACGTTGACCTTGTGATACCGTAGGACGACTAATTTTCGCGAATGCTAATTAGAA
>NW_003548371.1:5426-9454 GCF_000090795.2 Amphimedon queenslandica | reverse complement strand
AGCAAAGGAACAACCCCCAACCTCCGCTGCATCCCATGGTGTCAAGACCACGCCCCCTTCTTCTACTAAATTACTCGTTAGCCCGGGAGCAGTCCCTATCCAATCTCAATCTAACACTCAAAAAGGAGGAGTGAGCATTGTATCGACTCCACCCAAAGCCAGCACCACGCCCATCAATACCTCTCTAATTCCGGACCTGTCGCTTCACATGCTCCCTCCCTCTAATTTAACACCTTTGGACGTCGACTTGGACGATGTTGAGATAAAAGAAGAGCCACTTGACGTTGGTCAGCCTGTGATACCTCTGGAGTTACCATCCTTCCTTGCTGACCACACTTACTGTATATACATGTACAATCCTACTGTCCCTTCTTTACCGTGACAATTACCTGAATATGTTGTTACTATTCCTTCTGAGAGACTATCGTATGCTCCTGAGGTACCTGATTCTCCGAGGACTTTGTTTAAGTTGTTGAAGGTTCTTCCAAGGAAGGTTTCGGGATCATCTCGACCGAAATCAAGTACTTTAAAGAGTTTTACTCCAATAGGAAGGATAGGGAAGTGAGTACTACAATTATCACATGTACATGTGTACATGTACTTGTACATCTTACATTGTGTACATGCATGCATGTAGTTATGTACATGTAATGTATGTATACATTTCTTATACATTAGGCATTGTATTGTGTAACCACAAAGCTTTGAATCTTATAACAAAAGCTGCAACCCATTGCTCATTGCAGCTATAGATTTAGTTTATTATATGCATGCATGCACAGTATGCAGTAGGAGTGGACCGAGTCTATTATTCAAATTGTCATATGACTTACATGAAGGTCATATAATCACTCAACTCTGAACTCTCAAGCTAAAGCAGAATGATATATAGTGACAGACTACCCACTACTTTAGCAGTCTGACGCATCACAAAATATCTCTTACCTTGATTGGGTCTTACATGAATCATCCACAAGCACCAACGTACTTTGTTTAATAATTCGCACATATCTCATTTTACTTTTATTTATAGTACTATAGTCATATAAATTAGCTAGGAGAGATTTCTCAATTTTTATTATATTTCCTGATACATGTGCATTGTTGCCTAAAATGGACCAATAACTTTTAAAATATCTTGTAATTTATGTGCAAAGTTTAATTTAGAAATAGTTACTTTGCAAGAAAATAATTTAATACTGAGTCGAATAATGAATGTTGCCATTTTTATCCCTGTTATATTGTTCCTCTTGTTCCATGTATCTCTGATAATGATCATCGACTATCTGAACAATATTAACTTCATTCTCTCTCACACGATACTTGTGATGTTTAGCCAGTATCACAAACACTATTAGTATGATAAGAACTAGTACACTCTTTGTTATATAATAATAGAAACTGGTACATATGTATTGACTCTCACAATTAAATGGAAACTTGGCAATATTACTATTGAGATATCCAAGCTCCCAAGCAATAACATACCACAATCCAACCATCACTCCTCTCATGTGTACTGGAGACTGAGCTACTGTAAACTCCAGTGATACTGGATAAAATAATATAAATGAGATGCCTTGGATAGTTTGTGGAATAAAGACTAATCTGCTGAAATGGTTTGTTTCAGGATGAGACCTCTCAATGACAAATATGATCACTTTAAAAACTGTAACAATGAAAGCAAGGAAGATAGCAATGCTCATTCTGGTCAGCATACTGGGAATATACTTGTAGAAACAAACTCTGATAAAGAATAAATAAACTAACATTAGAATGACTGAACAAAAATAATACTGAGAGCCAGTTACTGCTAAGCAAGTGGGTAGTGTAAAACTCTTATCAGCAAACCAATAGTTATCATTACTTAGATTAACTGTAACAAAACCAATGAATAATGGTAGCATACGAAATAATGTTTTCACATCTTCTACCTCTTCCTCTGTGAATGGTCCACCATATTTATCCTTACCCAGGTCTAGTCTTGAAGGAGCCTCTTCCTCCCAGTAGGTCAGAGCACTACGATTCTCAGGATACTTGTGCTTCCTGGCATAACACAATACTCTAACTATGAGTTTGATGGGATTCTTGATGAGTGATATGTTCTCCAGTTTGTATTTAAAGAATGAATGAGACACCAGTACAAGAGATACAGATACACCTGATGCTATGAAAGTGATCATGATAAAATACTTACTACTATAAAATAAGCATTGAAGAAGGTAAAAGAGGAATAAAACAAATGGTTGAGATAGTATATGACAGAACTCAGTTCATCAGATGAAGCTCCAACAAGTTGATCAATGTTGTATGGAATAATGTTAGCATAGAAACTAGAATAACCACAAATATGGATAATGTAAGCAACACTGTAAAAAGTCCACAGCGTTACTTTAGAGATAGGGTAACTTTCAACAATAAATCCAATCCCTAATATAATCCATGCTATAAACCAACAATACTATACCAATCAGTATAGCTTTGTATCTTCCAATCCATACATCAGCTAACAGACCAAGAAAAGGGAAAGAGCAATAGCCGAAGCAAACTATAATGACAAAGCCATAACTATGCCAATTGGCAGGAGCAAGTTCAGTAGCAACTTCAGTAGCAAAATCACTATTAAAACTACTATCAAACAATAAATAATGAGTGTATATGAGAAAATTCCATAAGAGAACCAAGATTGCTGAAGGAGTAATATGAAGGAATTGTTGCCACTTTCTAGCTAGCTGCTTAGCAAAACTGGTTGCCATAATTACTTTTACTGTAAAATGTAATTGAAAGTTGATTAGTTTTGTTACACACTGCATAGTCTATGATGTATATGTTTAAAATGTCATCATTGAAAAGAAAAACATTACTTCACTTTCATTAAATTACAATGCTGTTGTAGTCTCAAGAGGATACCACATATCCCCAAATAAACGTCTGGCCATGGGGAGGGGTTACAATAATTTGAAGTATCAATATTGAAGTCTTATATGTGAAGTCACTGGTTCAAATCTCCATTATACAAGTTTTTAATTTTGTCAAGGTCCAGTATTTACTTATATAGTCTAGTCGTTATAATGTAAATGTCACTACCAAATTATTCTCTTTGATTAATGCATCTCTGATAATGGTCATCAACTATCTGAACAATATTAACTTCATTTTTTCTCACACGATACTTGTAACGTTTAGCCAGTATCACAAACACTATCAGTATGATAAGAACTAGTACACTCTTTGTTATATAATAATAGAAACTAGTACATATGTATTGCGTCAAATGGAAACTTAACAAAAATATTAATAAGAAAGCCAAGTCCAGAAGAAGCCACATACCACGATCCAACCATCACTCCTCTCATGTGTACTGGAGACTGAGCTAATGTAAACTCCAGTGATACTGGATATGCAAGAATATAAGAAGTAACATGGGTAATTTGTGGAATAAAGAGCAGAGTACCAAAATTGTTTATGTCAGGATGAGACCTCTCAATGACAAATATGATTACTTTAGAAACTGTAACAATGAAAGCAAGGAAGATACCAACACTCATTCTAGTCAGCATACTGGGAATATATTTGTAGAAACAAACTCTGATAAGACATTAATACAGTATTGTTAGAATGATTGAGCAAAAATAATACTGCGAGTTTGTTATTGCTAAGCAAGTTGGTAGTGTAACTACCAACTTGCTGTTGCTTCATCAATGTACTTTCTTACCCAGCAAACTATGCTAAGTATGCTCTTGTAAATATGCTCCATTATCACATTATTGGTGCACTGCTCCACTGGCCTTCACAATCATTGGGGTGCAGTTGTGTTTCTTTTCCTACTTTAATGCTTTGGTATGCCTGTATAATATTAGGTTTCATTAATGAATTTGCTAATTCTTATCATACTGATAGTGTTTGTGATACTGGCTAAACGTTACAAGTATCGTGTGAGAGAGAATGAAGTTAATATTGTTCAGATAGTTGATGATCATCATCTGAGATACATGAATCAAAGGGAGCAATTTGGTAGTGACACTGAC
>NW_003548371.1:0-5416 GCF_000090795.2 Amphimedon queenslandica | reverse complement strand
AAGATCACGTGATCTACAGCGGCACGCGGCTGTGAGAGAGTGATTCTCCTGAGCATATCTGGTCTGTCCTATCTACTGTCCTCCATTGTGTTAGTGGGGTGAGTCCACGATCCATTCAACGTGCTATCTGTTTTGTATTGTCGTCCATGCTATTATTATTATTATTGTTATTGTATTGTATCTCTTTAGAAAATCCTTCTTTGTATGATGCTTCACAAAGCATTCCTTATCTTGATTGGGTCATTCAGAAGGCACTACGCTTGTATCCACCAGCACCAACGTAATTGAGTACTATGGTCCTTTTTTAATTTTATTTACTATTTAGTATGAGCTGTTTGTGTAATGAGACATGTACAACTAATGGCGTCACAACCCCTGAAGGATGTAGATTTATTATTCTGATACTGAAGTCTGAAGATACATATGTCACCAGAGTATTGGGATCAGCCTGAAGTTTTCAATCCAAAACGGTTAGATCTAGTTAAAAATTTAATCATTAATGATTCCTCTTGATGTACAGGTTTAGTTTAGAAGGCAAGGAGGGTAGGAATCCTCAGGCTTACATTCCTTTTGGTTCAGGACCAAGGAGTTGTATTGGAATGAGGTTTGCACTAATGGAGGCTAAGGCTTGCTTAGTGAGTATATTGAGGAAGTATAGGTTTGAAAGATCACCTGATACTCAGGTTAGCTGATCACAATCATGGGAGTATTAACTTACGGTATATTTTTTTATTTATGCATGTAGGTACTGTTGAAAATGGTAGTAGCTGCTTTGCAATATCCAAAAGATGGTATTTATCTTAAAATTGCAAAAGTTTGAATGAACATACGACTGATTCAGTCTCCTAGTAGTTGACTTATTTCTTTACACTGACTATACAAGTTTGATTGTCAATTTATTACTTTTTACTGTGTCTGATATTTTACTTTATCCATTAATTTTTGCTGCATAATTAGAATTAAAGTCATTAATACGTGCTTGTCAGACAAGATACATGTAAGCAGTAAATTTTATTTTGAGGCTTTATTGCTTACCACTTGCCACATGCACAAACTTATTTAGAGAGCCTGTGGCCTTGTTCTCATGCATGATTTAGCTTTAGCTACCTACAAGTAGAAAAAGAGATTTTCTATTATAAGAGTCTAGTTTAGCATGGTAGTTTGGTTATCTTTTACGTCCTAAATAAATAGAAATATGTGGTAGCTCCCAGCTGGAACGCTATGACTACTTTTATCTGATACGTAATGTAGTCATACACTCTAATTAGTATTGGTGTCACATTGGACATTTTGAGCAAAAATTTATTTTTGGAAGTTGCTATTGAGTCTGTATCAATTACATGTAAAATGAAGGGGTACTGATGAGAAGTTGTATCACATTTTTCACGTCATATGTATTTATTGTACATTAAAAATGTTATTTAGTTTATTGTGAAGGAGAGAGAGAGAGAGGAAGGAGGGGGAGGGCGAAGGGGGAGGGTGAGGGTAAGGGAGAGAGAGAGGAGGAGAGAGGAGTGAGTAAGGGATAATTGAATGAGTGTAGGAATTAAAGAGTTAGAGGGAACTCAGGGGAAGAGAGAAAGTGAGTGATGAAGAAGCTAATAATTATTTCTTGAGGACAATGAATGTGCTTAAGAGTATTCTTCTACTTATGTGTATTAACTCTTAAAATGCAATTTTTTATAATAATGATAAGGTAGATCTATGTATTCATGTCATTATACAATTTAATATTAGTCATACAGGGAAATGACCAAATTTAGTCATAAGAACAATAACAGCTGCAGTAGGAAGTACAAACATTTGGTCACTGATACGCTTCAGGGGATTCTCGTATGACAATGATGAATACTTGATAATAGTCTAGTCTAGTATAGTACCGAAATACACCCACTTTTTTGTGCTCTACTTAGTGAGGGCATAGAAAATTTTGTTCTTGAGTTATTCTCAAGATGATTGATGTCTCTCAATGGAGAGCAAGTATTGGACTGTGGAACTACTGTCAAGCTGCCTCCAGTAGACCAGCTAATGGCCGCCACTCTTACTCATTCAAAGCTAAAGTCGAGGCTAAAGTAGACAGCTGGTCAGGCCATACTACATCAGGAGAGAAGACATCTAAACTGCCAGCAGTTCTGTCTTTCACTGTTTCCCTTCTTTTATCTTTATTAAGATGTATAAAGTTCATTTTTTCCCCTTCAACTGGTAAACAATTTAAGAGTCTATATGTACATAGTTTATTATCATAATATGTATTTATAATAGGTATAATTTCTGGTACAGCTATGATCTGCCTCCAGTCATTAGTCTTGTTTATAGCTACTATTTGCAGTAACTCTGACCTGATCTATTATTTGGTTTTACTTCTCCTCCTCCTGTTATCAGGAGATGTTGAAGTCAATCCTGGTCCTATGATTGATGATCAACCATCTTGTCTCTTATTTGCAAAATGTATTAAACCACTTGTCGACTGGAAACCATTTGCTCTTTGTCTTCCTGGAATGACACAATCTGATGTCAGTATAATTGATAAAGCAAAAAGAAATGCTCACCTCCAAAAAATGGCTTTACACAAGAAATGGCTACAAGCTAATCCTCAGGCATCATGGAGAGATGTCATTAATGCTTTGAAACAATGTAAAGAGAATGAACTAGCTAGAACTATTGAACATGAAATGGAATGGTCTACTGGAGGAGCTAATAATGATGGCAATACATCAACGAATCCTACTGGAAAAAATTCTAATGATAATATGGAAGCCATGACTAAATTTAGTACTAATCCTGGTCATATAACAGGTAAATATGATATACTTAATATACAATGTCTCCCATTAACAGATACACTATACACTGCAGGTAATCTAATGGATATATTAAGGACTCATTCTCACCTACTCACTGATGGAATTTCATGTAATCTTTACAGAATAACAAGTGAACTACTTGCTAAAGGATTGATACCACAACAAGCTTTTGATGATGTACTTGTAATGGGAGTTATGACTGATTATACTAAAGCAATGAAACTGATGAGTGTATTGCAAAGACAGTTAGAATCATCTCTTAATCCAGAGCAATATCTGATTAATATATGTCATATATTAATAAACCAACACCACTGTACACTAACAGATATTGCTACCTCTATATTGCACCAGTTAGGTGAGCACATGTATACATTATCAGTGATCAATATATAGTCATTATATCTCAATACATTAGGTCAGTCTATACCTGATAATGTCAGTTCACATACTGTACTACCATCACCAGTTGATGATATATTTAATAATACAAGAGGTAAAAATTTTAATGTGCATATACAATTGTATTTATGTACATGTATTAATAGGTCAGTCTGATATAGCTAAACCCATTAGTGCAATACCTGGTGATGTTCAAGTATATGCTGACAATATGAGACAGCATTACAAACACCAACCTATTGTTGCTACAGACTGGCCACCAAGAATTGGAAAAGACTTCTTCGGAAGATTAGCACTAGTAGAAAAACAAGATTCCAATACACAAGCAGAGTCAGCTTGGCATCTGCTAAGAGGACAAGTTGATAAAACAGTTAAACTAACTGGCAACAAAGAAATAAGTGTTGAAAATGTCCTTCAACCCACACATAGTTCTCTGTCTCTCAGAGTAGTAATAGATGGTCCTCCTGGTATTGGCAAGACAACACTCTGTCGTAAACTGTTAAACATGTGGTCAAATGGAACACTGGTACACAGGCAGTATGACTTGGTACTTTACTGTCCTTTAAGGAATAGCAAGATTGCTACAGCTACTACACTAGCCGAGCTATTTGAGTTTAAAAGTTCCAAAGTTTCAAAAGTAGTTGATTGGTTGTCCGATAGAGATGGAGAAGGATTACTGATAATCTTTGATGGTTGGGATGAACTAAGTGAACACCACAGACAGTCTTCATTAGCTGCTAGTATCATTTATAGAAAGCAGTTAGGTCAATCTTCAGTAATTGTTACCTCTCGTACTTATGCCTCCTCTTCACTTTTAGAAATTTCTAATCTAAGTAGACATGTTCAGGTCATTGGATTTTCTGAGGAAGAAATATCAATAGTAATCATACAAACTCTTCAAAAAGATGCAAAACTAGCACAAGAACTCATTGATAAGAAAAGGGAAGCTGAGAAAAACAAAAAAACTTTCACGACTACTCAAAGCAGTAGGGACTCACAACTAGCAGTAAAACTCATTAATGATCTTAAAGTACGAGATGATGCTCAATCATTGTGTTATATACCACTAGTCTGTTCCATGGTCATCTTAGTTTATTGTAAGGAAGGGGGGCATTTGCCAACAACACTCACTCAACTGTATGAGAACTTTATCCTACAAACTATCAGAAGGCATGTTAAAAGACATGACAATAACCCACATACTTTAGGTAGTCTTTCTTCATTACCATCACAATTAGCTAAACCTTTACAAGAGATGTGTCGATTAGCCTATACTAATCTGGCTGATACAACAATGACATTCTCTTCTTATCAACTACAGTCACTGAGTGAGGCAGTCCAGGAAGACTATCTTGGATTGATGACAACATTCATAGAATATGATGAAGAGATGTATCAGTTTCTTCACTTGAGTATACAGGAATTTCTAGCTGCATGGTGGATAGCTAAGCATGAGAAGAAGACAGAGGAAGTTTTTAAGGATCACTTTGATGATGATCACTTTCGAATGTGTCTGAGGTTTGTAGCAGGTCTAACTCACCTTGAACATGAGAGCTATGAACAGTATTTTAATAAACAACAACTTGACTTACAGTGTAAGATCGAAGCATTGTTTGGATTTGAGACTTATCAACTATCCTACTTTTATCAGAATTCTGAGATTAATTTTAAAGAAACTGCTCATATCCTATCTGATGATTTTGACAGTATTCCAAATCTTTTGCTTCAACTCCTGTATGAATCACAGAATAAAAGATTATGTCAAGTATTAGCACAATCCATCAAGAACCACTTATTGTGTCTGGATAGAGTATCATTAGCATTATCATTGTTTGACTGGATGTGTCTCAGCTATTGTATAAGCAATTCTAACACAACATGGGATCAGTTGCATCTGGGTGAAGTATCTAATCAGTCACTATCAGTCTTCACTGCTGGACTAACCAATAACTCACTACAGACCCAGTGTAAGAGACTGGAGGTAAAGTTGAATGGACCCACTGATGAACTAATACACAAATTATTACAGTCAACACTCCTACACAATATTCAGGAATGCTACTTCGAATTATCACTAACTAGTCAATATGCTCCCTGTTTTGTCTTGTTACAGTTCCTCAAACTTCCTCAACTAAAGATACTGCACTTAAAAATGATTGGTCCTACTGTACCAACAGTTAACACTGATACAAACTACACAGACAAGTACA
>NW_003548370.1:7986-9455 GCF_000090795.2 Amphimedon queenslandica | reverse complement strand
TTATTCTAATTTTAATGGAAAAAATCAAGAATTTTGTGGTCAAAGGTAACGTCAGCAATTTTTTTCTTAGCAACAATACAATCATATAGCATTATTGTTACGCCTATGCGGAAGTTTCCAATCCTCTTCATTTACTCTAATTATAGATATCTATGCTCTAATATCTATGGATTGAAAGGTCCTTTAACCACACCTCCTTATTAGCTCAAATAGCTTGAGTGAATTTGACCATAACTTGATAAAACCAAAAAAGAGATACATAAATAAGAGTGGGATACAGTGAAGTTACATAATAATCATTATTATTGTTAATGTCTAAAAGTTTTCTTTTCTAAATTTAAATCCATAATATTGAGACTTCACTGATAATACTCTAGCCAGTACTGGTGACCCACAATAGAATACTGTCACTGGTCCATATCCACTCTCCTTTAGCTCTTTAAATATCTATTAATAACACATTAACCAACAACTCAATATAATTAATAATACATACACATGTATCAGTGCATTACTTAAGGAGGATATTACAATAGGTCAGTGTAACGTCAATTTTTAATCAAATGTGTGGGCAGCTTGACCTTTAAGGCAGGTTCTCCATATGATGCATGCACGTCCATCACAACCGGAAGTGCTGTATAAATCAATGGGAGCATGCGTCAATGCATCAGATTAGAAAACATTTCTATTCTGACGCATTGACGCATACTCCCATTGGTTTATACAGTACTTTTGGTAATGACGCTGTGCATGAAAAACAATGCGTCATATTGAGAACCCACCTTAAGACTCATGCTTTATGCTAGAGTTGAACTAAATTCTATTCCCCAGCATTAACATATAGACCTAGTGTAATATTGTAAACCAATGATTAGACACTAACCACACACTAGCTGCTCCTATCCTATACATATACATGTACATGTACACCTGCTAATATTGGCGGAATATAATATACAGGTGTATTTTATTATTTATTTATAATATTGTTGGTTGTTATATATATATTGGTACCATTTGGTGGTGTATAGTAGTCATTAAGTATTGTCAGTATAGACCAGTAATACTACACTACCAGTACTATCAGTTATACAGTATCACCATATCTCTCTTCTTTCACCCTCTCCCTCCCTCCCTCTCTCCTCCTATATTACCTTATCCCAGTTAGGTCTACCAGTCTGTGTCCTGGTCTTCAGTCCAGTTATAAGATCAATGTTCTTTTCTTTGTGTATCAGATCAAGAGCCATTTGTAGTCCTAATGCTTTAACATCAGTCCTTTGTAAAGCTGATGTGATGTACATGTGCATATCAAGGAACCGATCTATTAGTGTTCCATATTCATTCTGTTCCATTTCCAGTTCATTCAGTAGCTCCAGGAACCACTCAAAGTGTCTCTGGTCATGATTGATCCAAATGAAATCAACCTAGCAATGATTATTAATAATTATCATTATTCAGTTTTAAAATGG
>NW_003548370.1:0-3744 GCF_000090795.2 Amphimedon queenslandica | reverse complement strand
GACTGGATACTACACCAAAGACTACTCTTGCAAAGCGAAGTACTTGAATATCAGGAGGATCTTTCTCAAGATCTGTAACCCAAAGAAACCTAAGAGTGTCTCTGTCCTGGGGTTTGACAGAGATCATTAAAAAAACCTTCTCTACGTCGGCTATTAATGCAGTGTGATACAGCCTGAACCTCAATAAGATGTCTAAAATATTCTGATCAAACTTAGGTCCGGTATATAAGCAATCATTCAAGGAGAAGCCATCTTCTTTTGCCGAAGCATCATAAACTATTCTGAGCTTTGTTGTCTCCTTGTCTTGGCGAAGAACGGCATGGTGTGGTAGATAATGTGTATTGTCAGTTTCTGACTGCTCTGGATTGCTGACAATTTCAACTATACCCTTGTCTATCTGGTCTTTAATGACTGCATCATATTCTCTTATTATATCCGGATTCCGTCTCAAGCGATGAAGTAAGCTCATCAATCTATTATAACATAAGCGATAATTATCCGGCAATTCGAGTTGTGAGACCTTCCATGGGAGTGGAACTTCGTATCTGCCATCATGAAACGATATATTCCTCTCAAAGTCATTGACTGTTACGACATCATCCTCCAATATTCCAAGAGATTCGATTTCCCAGAAGGATCTCAATTGTTCATCAAGACTCTTCAACCCACTCACCTGAAGAGTGTGAGTAATGAGAGTAGCTGAGTCATCCTGACCATATACCAAAGTGGCTGGTCCTGAAAGTACCCAACCTATCCTAGTTTCCATAGCTATGGGACCACCATACCCACGCCTTATCCTACCAGTAGCTAGGCTCCAATAATAATCCGCTCCAACTAATATATCAATTTCCCTCTCTTCTCCATAGAAAGGGTCAGCAAGATTCAATGAAGATAAATGATCTAAGTGATCAAGGCTAAGCTGTGCTGTCTTGCCAGAAAGTGGCTCACATATAATAGGCACTACAAATAAACGCAACTTCAATACTGATCCATCACAAACTTCCATTCCAATCTCTACAATCTCACATGTTTTACAACTGCCCCTTGCGGACCCAAAGGTAGCAATGGACATTGTTCTCTTGCCTTTACTGGCAAGTCTCAAAGCGGTTTTCACTCTGTCTGTCACATATGATCTCTGACTGCCACTATCTAAAATGATACGTACTCTTGCCCGATGCTCAGGCTCTCTAATATTATAAACTGTGGCTTGGGCAGTCTGTAACATAATAGTCTCATTACCGGTTAATAAAGCTGTGTTCTCTGCTAGGCATGTAGCTGTGCTCTGAGTATTAAACTCTCTTGCTTCAGGATTGAGACCAGAACTGGTGCCAGAAGACTTCCCTTCTAGAGGCTGTTGCGCATGCTTATCAGAGTCGTTTCTCGGGCATATACTAATGTGATGTCTGTTACCACACTTACTACATTTAATGCTAGATCGACATGCTACACTGACATGACCTCTTTTGAGACAAACAAAACATCTACCAGCCTTTCTCAAAAGTTGCTTCCGTGATTCTGGTGAGGTTACCTTGGGACACAAATTATGGCTATGGTTATGTTGACAGTAACAGCATGTTATGACACGATCTCCTGTGTACAGCGCAGCGGAAGTTGGCTGTTCTCTATGAGTTTTCCCGTGGGGTTGATTGGCCGCTGCGGTCCTCTCTCTAGCCTCTATCTCCTTCACTAGAGTCTCCATAAGAGACACTAGCGTCCAGTCATCACTTGATAACTGGCGGCTAATAAGTAACTGCATTTCAGTAGGCAGTTTCTTAACAAGAACAGAGGACAGCAAGCTTCCATATGATTCAGAATCAACCCCAAGTGCCTTTAACCCACGAATGTGAGTTTCCAACTGATCATAAAGCCTTCTAAGGCCTTTCACATTATATTGAGAAGTAACTGCCTCTACACTGAGTAAGGCATCCATATGCTTATTAATTATTTGCTTCTTATTGCCAAATCTCTTCTGCAGAATTGCTATGGCCTCTCTATAATTAGCAGAGCTAAGTGTTAATCCAGATATGGCTTCTTTGGCTGACCTTTCTACTAATGACCTTAGATAATTAAACTTGTCTATATCAGATATAGCATCATTTTCATGGACTGCAGACTTAAATGAGTCCCAAAATGTCAACCACTGAGTCACATCCCCATTAAAGGGACGTAGTGTTAGTTTTGGCAATTTTGCTTGACTAGAACTACTACTAACTCTTGGAGTCACAGCAGGAGGGCTTGCCCCAGCACTGGACTCAACTGCTAACTTCTCAGTAATCATGGCTAATGCCATATACATGCTGGCCTTAAAAGCATCCGCCTCTTCTATCTCTCTAGCAAGCTCATCTTCTTCTTCAATCAGGGCTAGTATTTCAGCATCAAGTATTGTGATAGTCTCTAGCTTCTCTTCCATACTTCTCTTTAACTGATTCAGTCTCGCTGACACCGTCAACGAGTCACGCTCTTCTATTGAAGCTAAAAACTCTTCCAGTTCACTCACCATCTTCTTGACAGAGCCTCTATGGCCACCTCTCACTCTCCTTTTGTGAGTAAGTCGCTCCGCCATATTTAGTCAGTAGTTTGCCCAATACCCACACGTGTCTCAATATATTTTATTCAAAAAAAAACAACAACAAAATAGTATCTATATATATATACTACACCAAATGGGTACTCACTACCAACTTCAACACCCGATTAGTATAATGGCTGAGTGTCTCGTCCAGCGATTCAGTCCGCGCTCTGATCCTTCTTTCGATCTGGTCTCTGAAAATTGTAAGACGCTCGTCTCATCGACTCGAGTAATACTCTATATTCCAGATCGATCCGGCTCTTTGGACCAGTGTCAGTTTTCTCTTATCCTTAGGTCGCCGCTGGGATTTATTCCTAGTTCTCTGGACAGTATTAAAGAACTCTTCTTTTCCAAATCAAAAAATTGTGCATGTGTTTTTTCACGTGATAACAGTTAATAATAGTTATTAATAATCTCTACACAATCACTCACAGTATCTTAATAACTTTACATCAAAAATGACTCAAACTTTCTACACAACATAAGTACATGTATATGCATCAGAAAATGTAACACAAATGGAGAATTCTCTCCTTTTCATTTTTGGCAAAATTTGGCCCGTGACCTGTACTATAGTACAGGGACTTTTGTCCGATTATTAAGTGACTTTAATAATTCATAAAAAATCCAATTTTGATCAGAATCAGCTCAAACTTTCTACACAACATAAGAACATGTATATGTATCAAGAAATGTAATAAAAATAGAGAATTTTCTACTTTTCATTTTTGGCAAACTTTGGCCTGTGACCCTGTACTATATGCAGGGACTTTGGCCCAATTTCAGAGCAACTTTTAAAATTTGTTAAAAATTCAATTTTCATCGGAATTAGATCAAACTTTCTATGCAACATAAGTACATGTATATGTATCAGGAAATGTAATTAATTAATTAATACCTTGTAATAAATGATTCCAATTGGCTATCATTAATCCTCAGTAGTGGTCTGATGTAACTCATTATCTCCTTAGTACGTCCAATATCAGGATACAAAAAAAATCCCTATGGTAACCATAGCAACTATGACACAAAAAGTGGGTGGAGCGTTACTTAATATGGTATTGTACTAGTACGTTCATGATGGCAAAGGTGATGTCCTCATTTAGTGGTAATAATAAAAATGTCAGTACTACATCATGAAGACCTTGATAGTAGCACAGATCAGTATGTGTCAC
>NW_003548369.1:5454-9457 GCF_000090795.2 Amphimedon queenslandica | reverse complement strand
TATATTAACTCTGCAGGACTTATTTTGAGATATTTCATGAGTTACATCAGTAGAAAGGAGCAGAGTGACATCATCGCTGAATGATACTCCATTGTCACTGCACAAAATACTCTCCAATTGGTGTCTACCAGTGATGTTATGAGTGGTTTTGGCTGAAGATGAATTAAAATGAGAGAACAAAATGAACAGCAGGAGAAGATGTGAATAAATCATTGTATAAAGTATCACTACACTTCTTGTGGATGTACATGCATCTATTTTTATAATCTTTTTATTGCTGAAAATGAAACAAGTAATTAGTGACAGTTGAAACAACACTTAATTTATGTTTTGCAAAGCAGTAGCTATTAGTTATGTATACAAGAATGTCATTATGATGATTCACTGGTTCCAGGAATCAGTGAATGCATGCAGTGCTAATAGGATGTAACATGTCCTATATTAGTAGTTACCACAACAGGTTCTAAAGTTTGGTACACATTGCTTGAATATTTTAACAATACCTAAAAACTTTCTGTTTGGAAACAAATATTTCTTGATTTATTATTGTAAGCATGGAAATTATCATGCTTAAAAACTGTAAATGTTTTCAATAATAAATCATTTTACTCCAGACCACAAACATACCATAATAAATAGCTTATGAAGTTATGATACAGCATAAAGAAACCTATAGTATTGCAGTGCACACGTGACAATGACAATGCCAATCCTTCAAAGTAAATAAAAATTAGTACACAACTTTAAGTATCAACAAACAAAAAATATTTTGCAACTTTTTTTTCAATCTAAGGTAACCTTCTCACATAAAAGCACTTTTAATAACTCAAAAATAAAACTAAAGAGAAGACATTATTTTTTAATTATACTGTAATTTTAGTATTGTTACTCTAGAATTATTGTACTAAAAAAATATATAGTCCTCTGATATTAATATTGAAGGAAATGTTGTACTAAAATCTGTTTGATATCCACTGGATACTGTCGATGCATGTTTCTTTAATCTTATATTGCTTTTGAAATAAAAACTAATCAATGCAAATATATCATCATTGCTGGCTACTGATAGTGCAGTGTGACCTTCAATAGATTTAATTGCTGGATCAGCTTCCCATTCTAACAATAACTTAACTATGTCCTTTACAACTAGCAGCTATCAAATCAGTATGACCTTGTTTGTTTTGAACATTAGGATCAACTTGTTCCTTCAGCAACAGTTCTACTATTTGAGTGTGGCCATTTTGGCATGCCAACATAAAAGCATTTACTCCATCGCTTGCTTGAACATTGGGATTAACTCGTTCCTTCAGTAAAAGTTCAACTATTTGAATGTGGCAATTTGCACAGCTGAGCATAAATGCATTCACTCCATCTTTTGTTTGAACATTAGGATCAATTTGTTCCTTCAGCAACAGTTCAACTATTTGAGTGTGGCCATTTCAACAAGCCAACATGAAAGAGTTTACTCCATTTTTCTCTTGAATATTAGGATCAACTTGTTCCCTTAGCAACAATTCAATTATTTGAGTATGCCCAGTTGCACTAGCCAACATAAAGGCATTTACTCCATTTTTCTCTTGAACATTAGGATCAACATGTTCCTTCAGCAACAGTTCAGCTATTTCAGTGTGACCATTTTTACAAGCCAACATAAAAGTATTCCAACCATCTACGTTTGGATTAACTTGATTCTTCAACAACAGTTCAACTACTTTAGTACGGCCATTTTGACATGCCAATGTAAAAGCATTTGCTTTATCATTTCTTTGAACATTAGGATCAACTTATTCCTTTAGCAATAATTCAACTACTTCAATATGGCCATTTTGACAAGCCAACATAAAAGCATTCACTCCATCTTTTTCTTGAACGTTAGGATCAACTTGCTTGTTCAGCAACAATTCAACTATTTGAGTGTAGCCATTTTGGCAAGCCACCATTAAAGCATTTGCTCCATCTTCTCGTTGATACTTATAATCAACTCCTTTACTAATCAATAGATCAACAGCTTTATAGCTACCATCATAACTAGCAATCATTACAGCATTTGATCCTATTGATGTTTTCAGGTGGGGATTAGCATTAGCTTGTAGTAACATGTGAATGATTGAAATGTGATTATATTTACTTGCTATCATTAGTGTAGTCCATCCATTATCCAGCAGACAGTAAACTGTGTACAATGTCCTCATGTCCTCTTTCACAAGCTAACATTAGTGCTGTCTTGCCTTCTTCATTAGTATGATCAATATTAATAGTTTCTAGTTGGAGAAGAAACTCTACTACTTCATTATTACCAGCTGTGACTGCCTCAAGGAGAGCTAGTTCAAAGGTGAAGTTCATATTCTCATCTTCTTGAAGGACAGGATGATCATTAATGTATAAACTAAATATACCAATGAGACACATAAACTGTAACTTTCCTCCAGTATATTCTATTAAACTATCAGCTGTAAAGTCAAGAATATGTAACTTGATGACAACAGATCCTGACTCAATAGTGATGCATTTCATTATTGACTGTCTAAGTTCTATTGGTAATAATTTTTTAATCAAAATATAAAGTCCGTTAATTTTAACATCATTCCAAGGATTTTGTAGTTCAATACAGATCAATGGCATATTCTCTAACTGTCGTCTAAAAGGTCCATACACTTTACGTAGCTTTTGTTTGAGTTCAGTGATTGGTCTTGATGAACGAAATGCATTAGCTTTTAATGAATAAGCCTTCAGTTCATCAAGTAGATCTCTTTCATCACTTATAAACTCATTACACATAGCAACTATCAGACTACAGTCAATGAAATCATAATTATGGTGAATCTTCTTGAAAATATCATCTAAATCATTATCTATTGTACCATATTCCCAGTGAAGGTAAGATTCTACCCAATTAGATATTTCAATGGATTGTCGAGAATTTTGGACTGTTTTTCCACGAAATGCTAATTTTACTTCTTTCATGATGTGAGAAAAATTTATTTGCAAATCATCTAAAGAATCTTGAACTGTTTGATCTTCTTTTGGGAAAAATATTATTTCAGTATCACCTAAAATACATAGAATAATTAAAAGTAGGTGCTCAATAATTTACCATCAGAATATGATGTCTTAGGTGATAACGATGACAATGTAGAAAGAGAATCAATGTCTATATGTTCTTTAATATCTTGAGCTAGCTTATTCTGATTTCTACTAGTCAGTGCATCAATGACATCTCTCCATGTTGCTTTAGGATTGACTGACAACCATTTTAAGTATAATGCTAACTTTTTGTCTTCAATTGTTACGTTTTCTTTTTCAATTTTTAAAATTTCATGCTCTTTTATTCCAACTAAACATAACCCAAATGGTTTCCAGTCAACAAGTGGTTCAAGCCATTGAATTAGCAATGAAATATCAGGTCGATCATCAATCATAGGACCAGGATTGAGTTCAACATCTCCTGATAAGAGGAGGAGTTTACGTAAACAAACAATCAAATAGAGATCATTGTAAATCAGGTTAGAACTGCTGCCTCCAGGTAAGACTACTGACTGGAGGTAATTTGTATCAGTAACACTAACACCAGTAGTACATTGTACTTGGTAGCAGTTAACTAATAATAAAATACCAGTAAATATACAAGTACAAAGTTGCAATTGTTGTTTACCTGTTGGAGGAATCATCAAGATGTGTCTCAATAAAGAAAGAGAGTGAAAAAGGGAAAGGAGGAAAGCAGTAAGAGACAGAGCTGCTGGCAGTTTGGATGTCTTCTCTACTGATGTAGTACTGCCTGACTTGCTGTCTACTGCAGCTTTGAATGAGTGAGAGTGGCAGCCATTAGCTGGTCTACTGGAGGCAGCTTGACAGTAGTTCCACAGTCCAATACTTGCTCTCCATTGAAAGACATCAATCATCTTGTAGCAGGAATGTGTGTGGTGTGACTGAATTCTTGTCATTCTTCATGCTATGAAACCATGGATAGATCTAACTACTATAAAATAACTGTATAGCTATGTAG
>NW_003548369.1:0-4542 GCF_000090795.2 Amphimedon queenslandica | reverse complement strand
TAGCTGGACCAGTCACAAGGATGATACACAGAGACTATTTGTTGATGAAACTCCAATACGTCATTCATATACTTGAGATGGTCTTTGTGAGAATGAGTGAGGACAGCAAAATTAAGCTTTGCCCCAACAAGAAACTTTGTAATACCTTCTGCGTCAATACCTCTATTGTTACTGGCTCCAGCATCAATAATAGTGACCCGTCCTTTTGGATACTCAGGATCAGCTTCAGGACACTGTATCACAGTGCAGTCTCCTTGTCCAACTGGCAGTGCATATATATGCAACTTGCCATCAGGATCAGGTATAGATACTGTTACTTTGAATAGCAAAAAAAGAACGAGAATGGCATTCATCTTTTGTTGTAGAGAAATGAACGAGTTATTTTGTAAAGAGTGAGAGAAAGAGGTCTGCACTAAAAACTGTTTGATAGTCTTCTCTTTATATACACAGTAGAGATGCAATAACTGTCACTAGTGTTAAGCACTAATCAATAGGTAATTAGCAGTGAATATCAGTGACTAGTGACTGAACAGCATTAATAAGCACCTACTGATTACTGTATGGTAGTCAATTAAAATTATTATTGCTAATAATTCTTGTCAAAAATGAGAATGATATTCATATTCTGCAGTAGACAAATGAACTTAGGTATTTTTTTAAAAGAAAGAGAAATTATATAGTTACAATAAAGCTGTTTGATAGTCTTTTTTAATCTATAATAGATGAGCAGTAGCTGTCAGTAGATTTGAACACTAATCAACATGTGATGAGCATAAATTATAACTGTCACTAAGTGCTAAGCACTAATCAGCAGGTAATTAGCAGTGAATATCAATGACTAGTGACTGAACAGCATTAATAAGCACCTACTGATTACTGTATAATAGTGAATTAAAATTGTTATACAGCTAATAATCTATGACTTAGTTAAAGATTACCAATGTGAGTTCTTTGAACTTTTGATGATTTAAGATAATTTATAGTCAATTACAGTACCATTATGTACATGCATATAATGTACACATGACTAAAATTGTGTTGTAATAATAATAATAATAATAATAATAATAATAATAACAACAGCAATAAAAAGAAGTATAAGAAGATACATGTACATGATAATAAAGTAACATTAACTGTGAACACTAATGATACATCATATGCAGGACAGATGACCAGAACCATCCATTTGTATAACCTGCGTGAGGATTAATCTGAGGATGCTATCAAATTTTTGGGTTCCTAGTTCCTACTAAGCTATCAGCGTATAGTTCACTAACTGTAGTGTATTCTGTGCTGAGCACACGTAAAGACTAATTAAAAACTGTATTCTTATTAACCAAAAGGAGAGAGAGAGAGAGAGAGAGAGCTATTCACAAAAATCAGAGCATATGGCACTGTAGATAACAATAGCGCACGCCACCTGGGTGTAACCAGCCGGGTAACAACTAATAATAATGAATAATAATTACAATCAATAATCACATAAATTCACTACACTAATCCATTCAAAAAATGTCACATCATTTTTACACTCAAAAAAACTACACCAAAAGTTACGTAACTAATAATATTCAGTACAATTATAAGAACAATACTTCTCAAATGCTATTTAGATTTACTAAAGTCAACAAAGTAACTATAAGCAAATTATATTATGCATCACTCAGACTAATAAGTACAATACATGATATCTAGCTAAGGCAATTAAGCAGCAAAAATTGTACAGCATGTAGATGTAGTAACTAAAAAATGAGATTACTTTTATATGTAAAGTCAAGTAGAGTCATCAGAGTCTATTGCGATTGAATCCAAAGTTAATGTAGAAGGAAATCTTCCCATACTGTTGATATCTGATGGCACAGTTGTACGGTAGCCACTGGATACTGTTAGTTGAGACTCAAACGAGTATACACTTGCAGCATCATCTGCTAGTTTATTCTTGTTATACATGTAGTCATAAATCAATTTATTTATATCAGAGTCCTTTGAAAGTGATATTGCAGTGTAGCCATTTATAGATTTAATAGTAGGGTCAGCTTTCCATTCTAATAATAACTTAACTACTTCATAATGTCCATTAGAGCTGGCAGCCATCAAAGCAGTATGACCTTCTATGTCTTGAACATTAGGATCAACTTGTTCCTTCAGCAGCAGTTCAACTATTTGAATGTGACCATTCTCACAAGCCAATATGAAAGCATTCCAACCATCTTTGTCTTGAACATTAGGATCAACTTGCTCCTTCAGCAACAGTTCAACTATTTGAGTGTGACCATTTTGACAAGCCAACATAAAAGAATTCCAACCATCTTTCGTTTGAACAATAGGATCAATTTCTTCCTTCAGTAACAGTTTAACTATTTCAGTATGGCCATTTTGACTAGCAAACATAAAAGCGTTCCAACCAAGTTTGTTTTGAACATTAGGATCAACGTGTTTCTTCAGCAACAGTTCTGCCATTTGAATATGGTTATATTGACAAGCCAACATAAAAGCATTCCAACCAAGTTCGTTTTGAACATTAGGGTCAACTTGTTCCTTCAGCAACAGTTCCATTATTTGAGTGTGACCATTTTGACAAGCCATCATAAACGCATTCCAGCCATCTGCTTCTCGTTGATATTTATAATCAACTCCTTTACTAATCAATAGCTCAACCACCTCATAATTACCATTGTAACTAGCAATCATTAAAGCATTTGATCCATCTGATGCCTTCAGGTGAAGATTAGCGTTAGCTTGTAGTAACATATTAATGATTAAATTATGACCGTACATGCCTGCCATCATTAGTGCAGTCCATCCTTTATTGTCCTGAATGTTAACATTAGCTCCAGTAGACAGTAAACTGTGTACAATGTCCTCATGTCCTCTTTCACAAGCTAACATTAGTGCTGTCCTGCCTTCTTCATTAGTATGCTGATCTAGATGAATTAAAAACTCTTTTCCAGCTGTGGTTGCCTTACGAAGAGTTTTCAGTTCAAAAGTGAAGCTCATATTCACATCTTCTTGTTGAAGAAATTGATGATCATTAATGTATAAGCTAAGTATACCAATGAAATGCATCAACTGTAACTTTCCTTCAGTATATTCTATTAGACTATCAGCTAATGTGATGTCAACAGATCCAGAAGTTATTGTAATACATTTCATTATTGACTGCTGGTGTCCAACTGGAAGTAAGTTGTAGATCAGTAGAGAGAGTCCATTGATGTCGCTACCATGCCATTGATTATGAAGCTTCATTGAAATCATTGGCATATTTGATGTATCTGGTATATGTTCTTCATATATTGTTTGTAATGATTTATGAAGATGTTTCACTTGAGCTAAAAATCGCAGTTTATCAGCCATTTCCTTATATTCATTTAATTTGCTAACAATATTCAATTTGTCATCATCACTAAACTTGAACTCCTGTAGAAAGACTTTGCTCATGTCCACTATCAGTCTACAATCAACGAAATTATAAAATGGATGAATAATTATAAAAGTTTTATCCAATGATGCATTTGTTAGTATATCATTCCAATGCATGTAGGCCTCAATCCATCTTCTTAAATTAATGAGTAGTTTAGGATCTGAGGCTTCCTTCTCATCAAATGCTGTTCGTACCTTTACCATTAAACTAGCAAACAATTTGTTGAGCTTTATCAGTCGCAAAACTTGTTTTTCATCTTCTTTTGTGGTAAACATTATCAATTTCTTCTCTTTTTGTGTAGTGCTCACAGCAGCTGCATTAGTAACGTTAGGTACTGAAGGATGTCCTTCTATCTTTTTTTCAATATTTTGTGCAAGAGTGTTTTCTCTTCTAATTGTCAATGCAGTAATGACATCATTCCAAGTTGCTTCAGGAGAAACAGAGAGCCATTTTGAATACAATTTCCTCTTTTGGTCATTCACACTGGAACTCTCAGCTTCAATTATTGATACATCATGTTGTGTTATTCCTGGTAAGCAGTAGCCAAATAACTGCCAGTCAACCAGTGGTTCAAGCCATTGAGTTAGCAATGAAATAGCTGGTCGATCATCAATCATAGGACCAGGATTGAGTTTAACATCTCCTGATAAGAGGATGAGCATGCGTAGACAAACAATCAAATAGAGATCATTGTAAATCAGGTTAGAACTGCTGCCTCCAGGTAAGATTACTGACTGGAGGTAATTTGAATCAGTAACAGTAACACTAGTAGTACATTGTACTTGGTAGCAGTTACCTAATAATAAAATACCAGTAAATAATTATACAAGTATAAAGTTGCAAATGTTCTTTACCTGTTGGAGGAATCATCAAAATGTGTCTTAATAAAAAGAGAGAGAGAAAGAGGAGGAGGAGAAGAGCAATAAAAGACAGAGCTGCTGGCAGTTTAGATGTCTTCTCTCCTGATGTAGTACTGCCTGACTTGCTGTCTACTGCAGCTTTGAATGAGTGAGAGTGGCGGCCATTAGCTGGTCTACTGGAGGCAGCTTGACAGTAGTTCCACAGTCCAATACTTGCTCTCCATTGAAAGACATCAATCATCTTGTACTATAGTATGG
>NW_003548368.1:4910-9464 GCF_000090795.2 Amphimedon queenslandica | reverse complement strand
GTTTTCTTGTAATATAAATTTTTGCTGTTTTTATTTCATTTTTTTTCTAAAATTTGCCCATTTTTCCCCTGAATTTTGACACGTACATGTAACTCGAAATATTTGGTGATGGGAATTAGCTTAAGTATTTTACACAGCATGAGAATACAATGTGCATGTGCATGTATTTACATGTAATTAAATACTGTATAGCATGAAATTTTAGAGGGAGTTAAATTTGGCAAATTTGGCGTTTTGATAGCCATTTTCCAAAATAAAACTCACCATTTTCAGCCATTATATGCATGCTCAATGTCAAGTGGCCACTAATTTGTGAAATTAAAATTTGCCAATCACCAAATTTAACTCCCTCCAAAATTTCCTGCTGTACAGTATATGTAATGAAATTAGTAATTAATATTCTGGATTTTATTAAATTCAATTACACTGTCTCTTTCAGAGGTTCCCTGTCATGGACTGGTGATATATTATGTAGGGGGTCAATATTACAGTGGGACCCACGTCTACCAGGTGATTATTAGACCACACCCATGATCAAAGTCTGTGGGACTCACTGGTCACCAAATCATCAGCAACTCATGTTAGGAGGAAATAATAATTATTATAGTGAGTTTATGATTTTACAGGCCCGTAGCCAGGGGGGGTTTGGGGGATTCGGACGAACCCCCTGTTGTAGCTGCAAAAAAGTTTTAGATTAGCTCCTGTCATGAAGAACAGCACTGCAAAAGCAGGATTAGCATTTTCGCAACAGCGAGAAGCACAGATAGCCATTTTAGCTGAGTCAGCACATGGCTGAGATGCGTAAATTAAGACCACGCCTACCAACTACGCCCATTTTCGTCAAAATTTTCGCTGCGCGCTTTGCGCGCAGCAATTTCCGAACCCCCTATTTTAAGTTCCTGGCTACGGCCCTGTTTTATTAATTTTATTTATTTTACATGGCTCCAAAATCGCTTCCATTTTTACATTGATGTCCTAAGGCTAGCTTTGTTCATGTAGAAAGTTTGAGCTGATTCTGCCTAAAGTTTTTAAAGTTATGGCCATTTTAAGAAACAATTTTTGAAAAACACCTTGTACTATAAATATAGCTTATGCTTTTTTCAAAATGACCCTCATTTTAAAAACATTTTCTGATAGATATTGATGTCCTTATGTTATGTAGAAAGTTTGAGCTGATTCAGACTATAATTTTTGAGTTATGGCCATTTTTTAAAAGTGAGCCAATTTTGAATAATATCTTGCTCATGGTTTTTTCAAAAATGGGTCCATTTTTTATTACATTTTCTGATATACATGTATATTGATGCCCTTATGCTATGTAGAAAGTTTGAATGATTCCAATAAATAATTTTTGAGTTATGAACATTTTAAGAAACGCCAATTTTTTGCCTGCTACATTCATTTGTGTATAGCTAATAGCAAAGTAAATTGTAAATTAATAAAGAATCAATTAACTATTTGTCGGTACAGTACAGTTAGTATAGATTAATGGGGCTTTATTTTTGATCCATTTAGTATTTTTTTAATTGACCATAAGATGATAGTTAATGTATGAAGTACATGTACACGTATGAACCATAGCCTATGCCAGTAATATGAAAAAGTTACCTTAAAGTTGCTTTCAGCAGTTAGTAGTGGGCAGCTTTGATATCTGATATCTTTGTATGAAAATATTTTTAAATTGGGAAATTATTTTGGGCAGCTTCGATATCTGATATCCTTGTATGAAAATATTTTAAAATTATTGGGAAATTTTTAAAATAATTCATAATTTGTTTCTAAGAAAGCTAATAATTGTCAATATCCTTCTGTAATTTTATTTCTTAGAAAGCATCGATCTACATGCATAATAGCAAATTTCTGAAATATTTAGGCTGGTCGATGATATCAGTCAGTAAATATGTAGAGCTATGCATACATATTATTTACTGATATGCTTTTAATACAAATCAAACAGATCATTGATTCCTTGTAGTCCAATATATGGAGAATGAGATGATGATAATTGAGGATGAGTCCTGCTCCTAGTAAAATTAATACAATATTAATTGTACCCTGAACTAACATGAAGCCTGCAAAAAGCCAAGAACATAGTACAGCGTATTTCATCAAGAGTGGTTAAGAGAGAATTCTCCACTTTATTACATTTTTTGATGCATATACAATTTTATGCTGTGCATGTAGTTTTGCAAAGTTACGTACAATCTAGTCTAGCTGCATGTATATATTTATGAAGTGACTGTGTCTAACTATTTTTAAAAGACTAAGTCAAGAATTAAGTTAAAAATTCCTTCTGTGCAGCTTAATTCTAAACTACTTTGCACAATCATTGACACTGTTGAAGTTTTATTACCATTCTTACCCAAGTCATACTAGATTCTGTACAGCAATTGTGTTTGTATAGTGTTTTATTTTTGCTGATTTTGTGCTCTTACTTTAAGTTGAACACAAATCCTGAATATGAAATTCTTAGGAATTAAACTATTGTGGCAACAATCATTTAGGACGAAAACCTACAAATCTACTTCCTGAAGTTCCTGTGTTAGCATTAATGCTTCCTGCCATGGCTTCTATTTAAACTCATTTAGTTTTGTTTTCTTCAGATCTCCCGCTCACTCTCATCTCATCTCCTTTCTTCTTTTTTATTGTTTTTCTTACTTTATAGGCTGCAGCTAATATCATAAGATGATTTCTGGTTTTTCCACTATTGCTGCTGCAGTTGTCATTCTATTGTGCATCACTGATCAATGCACAGCTCAAAATACTAACTGCTCTGCTCTGGCCACTGATGGTGACTGCAATTTTTATGATTGCTTGAGTACTAAATTCCGTTGCGATGGCAAGGATTATCCTCTTCGCCGTGGTAAACCTGACTGTCAGAAATACATGAGCGAATCAAGTTGCTTCACAAAATCAGTAAGTACACTGATTGCATTGATGTGTGCCCTACAACCTACTATATTATAGTATTCAACTTTATTGAAAGTAACCTAGGGGTTAGTTGATGTACTCTCCAATAGAATTTCATGCATCAGAGTTGTCGCTAGTAGATAACGTTGGAGACAACTATACATATAGTGGTGGGCAGCTTTGATAACTTGTTGTGTAAATTGATCTCCAATAACCTAAATTTTAATGGTAAAATCCTTGATTGTCTTTGCTGCATGTCATTTTAAGAAAAACGTTTGTAGTAATTGGATATCCTTTTATAAATCTTTTTAAGAAAGCAATCTATAATGATGAAATCTTTATATATTTTTATTGGGCAATTATGGCAAATGCATGCCTTGATGAAATAATTTGCATGTAAATGAATAATTAACATACATTTCATAGTAGACTTGTAAATCAACATATTGTGATTGTGTATGCATCTACCAAAGCAGCAAAAATTTTTAAATAATACAATATTATTTTAGGGTCAAGCATGGCTTTCTAGGGTTCGTAGATGCTTGATGCAGGCTATTGTTAGCAGTTCTCTCTATAATAATGAAAGTGCTACTTGTGATGATTTGGCAAAATTTGCAATTGGAAGTCGTCCTAAATGTTACATCGATAATGGGTTCTGTACAAGTATTTTTTTATCACTTCAATGTCAGAACCTTAATTGTATTCAAAATAGAATTTATCCTGGTAGAAGAAGTTGGAGTAGACAGTCAAGAGCTCAGGTAAGAAAGCATTAGTTATAAGTATTTATTATTATTATTATCATCATCATTATTATTATTATTATTATTATTATTATTATTTTACTTTTATAGATTATAGAGACAACTGAGTCTTGCCCTTCCCAGATTTCTACATTCCTTACTGATGCACCGCAGCAGTGCAATTTGGATAGTCCAGACAGTGCTCTTCCAGCCGTCATACATGATCATTTAGGTATGTACTTCAATACTATGTAAGAGTATGCTATTCTTCTATTTGCACAGATTGTACTGCAAGGGCTTTCGATTTTATGATCTTATTGGATGCATCTGGAAGTGTTGGGGCTGATAACTTTGAGATAATGAAAAACTTTGTTGCAAACATGCTGTCTAACTTTACCATTGGACCAGATGACACTCGTGTTGGAGTCATTAGTTTTGCTAGTAGTCCATCAATTGTTATCCCATTGGGTTCCATTAATACTTATTCACAATTGGCTACTGCTATTAGAGGTATATCATACACTCAAGGAGGCACAAACACTGCTGGAGCATTGGATTTACTAAGCACAGCATTTGCTACTGCTCGTGTTAGTGAAGGTATCTCTCGTGTAGCTGCCGTTTTTACTGATGGAATGTCAAATGATGCTGCAGCAACAGTACAATCTGCTCAAGCTGTCCATAATGACAAGATTACTGTTTTCTCTTTTGGTATTGGAACTGGTGTCAGTAATGCAGAGTTAGTTGCCATTGCTTCAGATGGTCAACAAGGTGTTTTTACTATCAGTGGTTTTTCATCTAATACTTTTCAGGCTGTATTGACACAATTACAACTATCAACATGTTTAAGTAAGTCTTTTTAATAATGTAAATTTTTATTAAGTCAATTTATAGCCCCTACATCATC
>NW_003548368.1:0-4061 GCF_000090795.2 Amphimedon queenslandica | reverse complement strand
GTTTGCTTTTAATTGCTAGTGCTCCTAACTCAGTCAATCAATTTTCGGTCATATTTGAGCATTGGTAGTTCTTGTCATTTAATTTGTAATTTTTTTCATTATTGCAAAGGGCCCCTAATTTTAATCTTCCCCTGGGCCCCATGTCTTCTCTCAGCGGGCCTGTAGATTAATGGGACTTTATTTTTGGTGCATTTAGATCTAGTACTTTGTAATTTCACCATAGGGTAATGACTAATGTATGAAGTATGATCCATAGCCTATGCCACTGAATCCTTAAAGTTGTTCTCAGCAATTAGTAGTGAGCAGCTTTGATATCTGATATCCTTGTATGTAAATATTTCTAAATTATATGCTGGAAATTTCTTGAATAATTCATAATCCTCATTGCAGTATTTCTAATTCTAAGAAAGCTAATAATTGACAACATCCCGTTGTCTTAGAAAGTAATCTATAATGCCAAATTTTTTAAATAGTTTTGGCCATTATAACAAACAACATAATGCATTTGCATTATAGATATGCTTTTGTATAAAAAAAAATTTTTTATAGTTAAGCTGTGGATCAAAACATTGTAATTGTGTATTCATAGAAGCAGTAAATACAGTGCATTTATTTATGATTATATCAAGCATGGATTACTAATGTTTTTCGATGTTTGATAGAGTCTGTTGTTAACAACCCTCTCTATAATGCTGCAAATGCTAGACATTCTATTATAGAGACAAAGGAGAATTATTTGTTACCATTAACGATTATACATATCAATATTATTTTGCCATGGATTATTTATTTCTATTTTATTAAATGACAACAAAGTGAAAGCAAAAAATAGGAGAGATAGGGTGGAATGAGATATAAGAAGTGAATGAATAATAGTCTTAAAAGGCAAATTATATGTAAGCTGTATTAATGTGGTGCATTTGTGTATAAAATAAATACCGTTATGTTCTCAGTAAATATTGGCAACTATTTAGAGCTATGTCGCATATAATTTGCTTTGAAAGTACCGTATAAGTGGTTTTTTTCGAGGGTTGCAAATTTCGCGAATTTCACGGATTCCCTCGTGATTCGCGAAAATAAAATCCGCGAAAATCAATTTAATACGGTACCCGCATGGCACACGTGGTAGAATTCGCGAAATTAAAATCTGCGAATTGGAATTTTAGCAGATTTCGCGAAATATAATTCCCTCGAAAAAAACCACTTATACGGTAATTGCTGGTATGCTTTCATACAAGCCAAATAGATTGTTGATTATTTGTAGTGGTAGTCCTTGATGTGGATATTGAGACCTTTTTGGGCTCTTGTGTGTAAGTGAAATATTAATTGTACTCTGAACTAATGTGAAGCCTGCAAAAAGCCAAAAACTATGTCGCTCTAAAATTAAAAAAAACCAGTACTATAGTACGGCATATCCCATGATAGTGGTGAAGACATACTTTTCCATTTCATTATATTTTTGGTGCAAATTCATTCATGCTGCATAGAAAGTTTTGTACATGCAATTACTGTATGCAATCTAGTCTAGCTATATGTACATGTGTATAATTAATGAAGTGATTATTTCTAACTATATTGAATGCTTGCTAAATGCTATAAACAATAATTGGTGCAGAAATGCTAGAAGACTAAGTCAAGAATTAACTTGAAAATTTCTTCTATGCAACTTAAATTTTGAGCTACTTTGCACAATCATTGATACTATTGAAATTCCTTTACCATTGTTACCCAAGTCATACAAAACTCTATACAGCAAAAACATGTCCAATAATTTTTGCTAGTACCTTTTGTTTTTGTTGATTTTGCAGTCTTATTTTAAGTCAAACACAAATCCTGAAAATAAAATTCTGGGAAATAAAATTTTTGTGGCAACAATAATTTTAATTTGGCAATTGAATTTGGCAATTTAATTTGGCTATTTAATTTGGCTATTTAATTTGGCAATTTAATTTGGCAATTTAATTTGGCTATTTAATTTGGCAATAAAATTGTTGTGGCAAAATTTAATTATTTGGCAATAAAATTGTTGCAAGAGTAATTGTTGTGGCAACAAATTTTTTTTATTTAAACTCATTCCGTTTTGCTTTCTTTAGATTTCCAGCTCGCTCTCATTTTCATTCCTTTTCTTCCTCTTTATTGTTTTTCTTACTTTATAGGCTGCAGCTAATATCATAAGATGATTTCTGGTTTTTCCACTATTGCTGCTGCAGTTGTCATTCTATTGTGCATCACTGATCAATGTACAGCTCAAGGTACTGACTGCTCTGCTATGGTAGCTGATGCTGACTGCAGTTTTTATGATTGCTTGCATACTAAATTTCGTTGCGATGGCAAAGGTTATGCCCTTCGCCGTGGCAAGCCCGACTGTCAGAAATACATCAGTGAATCAAGTTGCTTCACAACAGCAGTAAGTACACTGATTGCATTGATGTGTGCCCTACAACCTACTATATTATAGTATTCAACTTTGTTGAAAGTAACCTAGGGGTTAGCTTGATGTACTCTCAAATAGAATTTCAGGCATCAGAGTTGTTGCTAGTAGACAACATGGGAAACAACTATGTATAATAGTACTGAGCAGCTTTGATCATTATATACTTGTTGTAAATTTTTTCCAATAACCTAAATTGTGCAATAGTAAAATCCTTCATTATTCAGAATGCATTCACTCCAAGTTTTTCCATTAGGAAAACTATTTTGTAGTAATTGGTACTTTCCTTTTATGAATATTTTTAAGAAAGCAATTTACAATGATGAAATCCATAATTATGGCAAAATTTATTCCCCAATAAAATAATTTGCATCTAAATGAATAGCTAGAATTATCTGTGGTGCAAAATTTCTGCTAATTTTGCAGATTAGGAAAAATTGCAGAAATTTCATTCTTAAAAATTTGGTACATGAATCAATGGCCCATTTAAATTATATAAAAGGCATGTTGAAGTTGCAAAATTAAAAGCTGCAAAATCAATTTTATGACAATCTGGTGCCAAAAAATTTCTAGTTACTTGGCTGCATACATTTTCATAGTACAGACACATTATTGTGTATGCATCTACCAAAGCATCAAAAAAATACAATGCATATATTTTACATATATATATTATCTTAGGGTCAAACATGGCTTACTAATGTTCGTAGATGTTTGATGCAGTCTATTATTAACAGTCCTCTCTATAATGATGAAAGTGCTACTTGTGACCAGTTGGCAACATTTGCCATTGCAAGTCGTCCTAAATGTTACACTGATAATGGGTTCTGTACAAATATATTCTTATCACCTCAATGTCAGAACCTTAATTGCATTCGAAATAGAATTTATCCTGGTAAAAAAAGCTGGAGTAAACAGTCAATAGATCAGGTAAAAGGGTATTAGTTTTAGTTAGAGTAATTATCATTATTATTATTCTACTTTTATAGATTATAAAAACAACTGAGTCTTGCCCTTCCCAGATTTCTACATTCCTTACTGATGCTCCACAGCAGTGCAATCTGGGTAGTCCAGATAGTGCTCTTCCAGCCGCTATACATAATCAATTAGGTATGTACTTGAGTACTGTGTATGATTATGCTATTCTTTTTTTTGTGCAGATTGTACTGCAAAGGCTTTTGATTTTATGATTTTATTGGATGCATCTGGAAGTGTTGGGGCTGATAACTTTGAGATAATGAAAAACTTTGTTGCAAACATGCTGTCTAACTTTACCATTGGACCAGGTGACACTCGTGTTGGAGTCATTAGTTTTGCTAGCAGTCCATCAATTGTTATCCCATTGGGTTCCATTAATACTTATTCACAATTGGCTACTGCTGTTAGAGGTATATCATATACTCAAGGAGGCACAAACACTGCTGGAGCATTGGATTTACTAAGCACAGCATTTGCTACTGCTCGTGTTAGTGAAGGTATCCCTCGTGTAGCTGCTGTTTTTACTGATGGAATGTCTAATGATGCTGCAGCAACAATACAATCTGCTCAAGCTATACATAATGACAAGATTAATGTTTTCTCTTTTGGTATTGGAACTGGTGTCAGTAATACAGAGTTGATTGCCATTGCA
>NW_003548367.1:8194-9465 GCF_000090795.2 Amphimedon queenslandica | reverse complement strand
TAGATAAATCAAAACTGTCATTTTATAATTCATTACCTCACATTTCCAAAGTACATGTAAGCTTCATTTGCAGTCAGTAAAAACTTCTTTAGGTACATGTAGATTGTAGATCAATTCATGTGTTGAAGCCTGGAAGGAGTGCCTAATATTGCAAATTTGCCAAAATTAGAATGATTCTGATTTTTTATAAAAAATAATAACTTTATTACTTATTATAAAAATTATTAATTAAAGTTGTCTATAAATCTTTCAAATATTCCCGGGCCCATTCTGGGGGGTCCGTCCTGTATCCCCAGTTTGGTCCAGTGTATGACAGTGCATGTAAATACATTATTAATTCATTGTGGGTGGGGTCTGGACGAGAGGGAGTGTGACACTCTGTACAGTGTGGATCAATGTTAAAAATAATTTCCTTATCTTCTTCATATTTTTTCTCCTTCGAAATAAAACCAGAATTGTTTGTATCTTTAGCTTCACTCTCTTCCTCTTTCTCTGTCTTTATTTCTTCAGTTTTTGTTGTGTCGGTGGTTTCATTAATGATTGGTTGCTGTGGAAACCGTGAGGCGATAATATCTGATAATATCTGTAACAAATAATAAAAAACCATTTAATAGAGAGTAAATTTGTGGTAGACATAATGGACATGTGTGCATGTACTTCTTTACGTTTTCAGTTTGATTGTGTTTAGTCCAACAGGAATGAGAATATAAAGGATCATTAATAATAGGAAAACCTGTTGATAATAAAACAATGATAATAATATTTAATAGAAAGATATGTACAATTGAAATTATAATACATAATTAATACAAATAATACATGTACATGTACGTGTTTCTCCTTTATACTAAAAGTGCTACATTGTGTATTATTAATGAGGACACAGACCACACTAACCTAAATATTGTAAGTGAACTCTTATTTGATGCATTCTACCTGTTCTTGGTTCACCTACATGTAATTAAGAAAACAAAAATAAAATCCATTAGCAACAATTAAAATAACAATGATTCATGATTGTATATTGTTTGAGATTGCTGCAAGTTTATTAATTAAAATATTGTTCTTACATTTCACAAGGCTCCTGTTATTAGTTTTATCATAGTGTAACCAGAGTAAATGATGTGGAACAATCCTTTCCATTCACAGGATCAACCATACACACACCAACTTTATGTGATAATACTTTAATAGACTCATTGCACTCAATAGTACCTGGACTGTATGGGGAGAAAAGAGAGATTCATTAAAAAAGATAATTATTATGAGTA
>NW_003548367.1:0-4305 GCF_000090795.2 Amphimedon queenslandica | reverse complement strand
AGTTTGTGTTAAGTAAAAGAGCTGTATTTTCTAAATCTTGGTTTTCAAGCCCCACCTTTCTAGCCAATTTTTCTTTGTAATACTTGACTTAATTGGAACTTTTTCTATATGGTTTTGTAGCTTGAGAATAGGTAGTTGTAGTGGGCCTATTCTCAAAAGGAGTGTATTTTTAGTTTTGGTGCAATTGTGTTGTCAAAATCATCATTTTTAGGTGACAAGAGATGGGAAAGTCATGCATTGGTAGACTGCATATACTAAAAGAAAAGGAAAGTTTCAGCAATTATAATGCATGATTAATGTCAAGTTTTATTGTATTATTGTACATAAAATCACACTTTTATTAGCAATAATAATACTTTTTATCATTGTTTTATTTTTATTCTGAATGAAAACGTAATATGACGTATTTCCGGGGAAACAAGCCTCAGAACATCCGGTCGGGCCGTGTTTCATATCCAGGGGTATATAGTATCTATGGCTGAACTGACAAAACGGCCGGTTCGCCGATTTTTGACTTTTCGCTTAGACAAGGTCTAGAGCCACGCTAGTTGTACCATTGGAGTCCTTTGGTCAAGATAAGGTCCTCTATAAAGTCTGGTAAGCATAGGAGCTCGTTTTCCAGGTATAGCAAGGCTGCAAAAGTCGTGGCAGCCATTTTGTTTGGGGGTGAATCCTACTTAGTAACGCTACCGCGTTACTAATAGTCCAGGAACTTTGCCCCAATTTTGGAGCAACTTCAAAAATTCATAAAAATATAAATTTGATTGAAAACAGCTCAAACTTTTTACGCAACACAAAAACATGTATATGCATTAGAAAAAAATTATTAAAATGGTAAATTTTCCCCTTTCCATTTTTGGTGAAATTTGGCCCACGTTCCTGGACTATAGTACAGGGAATTTGACCCAATTACGGAGCAAATTAAAAAATTCATATAAAATCCAAATTTAATCAGAATCAGTTCAAATTAAAAAAAAAAAAAAAATTACACGTATATGTATCTTGTAGCAACATATCTCATAGAATATAATAATAATAATAATATCAAATATTATTATTACTCACTGATTGAAGTGTCCATTAACTAATGCTAAATATTCTTTATGTACTTGTCTGTCTCTTATCTGCTCCTCAATCTCCTGCACTTTTGATATTCTTTTACCAAACAACAACAAACCAGAGGTACACTTATCTAACCTATGAATAGCTGAAAACAAAAATAACAAAAAATAGTAATTAATATTAATATCTTACTGTATATATTATCAATGTCGTATTCATTTTTCAATATATTAATCATTGTGTTCTGCCTGTATCTACCACAAGGATGTACCTATTAAGTAAAACAAAATAAATCACACACAACACAACACAAAAATTACTACGTTATTACAGGTGAAAATTTACAAGATAAAGATTACTAAATTCTAGTCATTTACTGTAAGGTGAAAATTACCAAAAATTTTAAGCGAAAAGTATTATTCATTCATTGTTATTATAATAATCATACTGGTATAGAAGGTGGTTTATTGACCACCAGTAGATCTTTATTGTTAGTTATTATATTAATTGATTGGGAGGAGACTGGAGGCTCGTGTCTATGAACCAAATGAGTTACAACATCATTATCCTTGATGACAGTTTCCATGGTAGCAACTTTACCATTTACTACAAACAAACGATAATTTTAAAATTTAATTATTTTAATAATAATTTAATAAATTACCAGTAACTTTGCCGAGATTAATAGCTCTTTCCTACAATAATAATAATAATAATAATAATAATAATAATAATAATAATAATAATAATAATAATAAATAACCACACCCTTTTGCCAAATATGGTTAAAAGGCTTACGTAATATTCTGGTTTTTCACTTTGAAACTCTTCACTAAAAACATCATAAACCTTCCGACCAACCCATCGACCTTTAGCGTGAGTAGAAAACTTGAAATAGTAAGGGATCACGTGCCTCAGACCTGAAGGACAGAAAGATCATGTGACTGCGTGGGCGTACCTAATACTAACCATTTCTAAAGAAATAAATAGACTCATCTTTTAAAGGCTGAAGCTCCATTCTCTTTGGAACAAACTGGACTCCATCATCCTCTTGTCTTTCGTCAGGAGAGGCCTTCCTTTTAATGGGTTTTGTAACGGACGCCATCTTTATTTCATACAAACAGCCACGTGCTCCCACGTGTGATAGTTTCCTATCACGTGATCTAAATTGAAGGTGTGGCTCAAGCTCAACATGGCTGCTGTATACAAGAGATTTTTGTCACAGCTCCATCCTCCTCCTCTTAGAAAGAGACTATTACCTGATGGATCGTTATCAGGTAAGACAGCTCTAGTGACTGGTGGAGGGACAGGACTGGGTAAAGGAATAGCTCAAATGATGGCAGAATTAGGAGCTGGAGTGGGCATTGCTAGCAGGTATGAGCAAGCAAGTACCATGTAGCACAAATTGTTTTGCTGTTTTTTTTTTATTTTTGGAATTTTTGAAATTTGGCATTTGAGGAAATTTTTAATTTTTAGCTGTATTTTTGAATTTTTAAGTTTCACGGATTTTGTGATCCTTTGAGGATTTGAGAATATTAATTCGTGAAAATTAAATTGTTACACTACAAGATGGTAGACAGTATAAATTCGCGAAAATTAAATCAGCGAGATAGATTTTAAGGCAAATTTGGAAATTTACAGCCCTCAAAGATTTGCATAATGAAGAGAGGGAAGATGGAGGGAGAGAGAGAGGCAGGGATAGAAGACGGGAATAATTCGAAACTTTTAAACTAATTTCATTGAAAGTTACAGCCTTTGCATTGTACATGTAAATGTAGTGTTTGCCCACAATTGATATTACCTTTAGTTTAGAATAATACTTTAATTGATATTTTGTATTTCAATTAGGAAAATGGAGGTTGTACAAAAAGCAGCTGAAGAGATGAGCGACAAGACTTCCTCTAAGGTACAATTAAATTATCAAATTAAATCAATTGTTCATTAAAGTATTGAGAGGACTTGAATTAAAATTTTTGAATGTGTGGTTGTCAAAAAATATTTTAGTGTGCATACATAAAGTGAGAGGAGTTTTTTTGTAAACATTAATGTGTCTAATCGAAACACTTTGTCCCTATAGAAGATTTACACATGCATAAAGTGAATGTGTACATATACTTGTAAATGCAACATTGCAACATTTTATATAGTAAATTTTAATGGAAAAACTAAATTTACAGCACATAGGTCATACCTTATAAGGAGCATTATACATGTACATGTAGACTGTACATTAGGTTTCACACTCAGAAATTACAATACATGTAATATCGAGAAATTAACATGTACACATACACGTAGCTAATTTTACTCCTACTTTAAATTTTAACGAAATAATTTGCTATTCTTCATCCTCATTAGGTCGTACCATTTCAATTAGACGTACGTGATCCAGTGGCTGTCAGTAGAGTAGCTGATGAATTCACTGAGAGTATGGGTGGTCTCCCTGATATTATAATCAACAATGCTGCTGGGAACTTTATATCACCCACAGAGAGACTGAGTCCCAATGCATTCCGTACTATTGTGGATATAGTACTGATGGGTACTGCTCATGTATCACTGGAATTTGGGAAAAGATTGATCGCCGCAAAGAAAGGTTTGTTATTGAAAATATACAGTATTGTAGTATTTAGTAATAATAGTACTAGTATTTATTATAATGCTAATGTTCTACATGTACTTAATGTTATCCTGTACTCTGCATATATTGTATTACTAACACGGTAGCATTATTAAGTACATGTAGGATTCATCCCACTTCAAAATGGCTGCCACGACTTGCTACATTATGTACTAGGAATGGGTGTGTATGTACATGTACATGTACATGTATATGTATGAAACATGTATTGCTTGGTGGTGCTTAATTTTTGCTATAAAAGCTTCTACCGTATAAGGAGTATATTTCACATGTATTTCATTTCGCAGTTTTTAAAAATTTGTGAAAATTTTATCTATGAAAATTATTTTTAAAATCAAACTAATAGTTGTCAGTAGAAAAAGACGCAAAATTTTTTCTTGTGAATAGGTTGAATGGTGATTTTTGTAAAATATTTTCCCTGGGAAATATATCCCCTATACGGTAATTTCGCAATTTTTGATCATGTGCACTATAAGTATGCGTGTACTTGCACATGTACATGTACAGTGCATGTACATGTACATGTACATGCATGTGCATTGAAGATTAGGTCTTTTAATATTGACAATTTATCATTTGCAAATTGCCTATATTATTGTTAT
>NW_003548366.1:4816-9466 GCF_000090795.2 Amphimedon queenslandica | reverse complement strand
ATTGCATATTACGTGACAATAATGGACGATGTAGGATTGTCTTATGGGAAAGTGATATACAGAAGTTGACAAAGAATGGCAGCTATAAATTGAGAAATGTTTTAGTAAGGTAGTACAATGGTGTCAAGTATGTATCAGTGTCTGAGAGTACAATAATTGAATCAATCAAAGATATTGAACTAATTTCAGATCACGAAGAAGAGGCTTTGGAAGAAATAATACAACCAATGATTGCAGAGGGAGAAATTAGTGCCGTTTTGAACATTAGTGACTATTTAGTATGCATTAATGGCAATGGAAATGTACAGACTGTCAACCAGACGATGGGGGGATCGTGTACTAAGTGCAATGCTACTGTAAAGCTTACAAAATGTAAAGCTAATCAATCAGCACGGTTAATTATTAGTAACACGAATGATAAGAAATGGCAACTCACAGCCTACAACCAGCAACTTCAAGACATTGTTGCCACTGTCTCTGGTGATAGTCTAATGGAAAGACTATTTGCTGTCAGTCACATCAGAGTGACATGTGACATGAAAAATGTCATTCAAACCGTCATTCATAATGAATAAGACTGTATTCCAATGTTTTGTTAACATTCACTTTAACATATACAATGATTATGACTTGTTAATGCTTAATTGATAATTACTAATAATTCTAATTAAACACATTAATCAGCTCAGGCTCGCCCCTTCATGCATTGCATTTTCCCTAGTTACTTCTAATGCACATTATGCAATAACAGCCTAGTCCATCATTACCAAAAGGAGTCACTAGAGGTATAAATGGATAAGGGGCCATGAGAGAGGAGAAAAACCTGGTCAGTCATGATTCAATGTGCATATTCTAACCGCATTAGGATGAACTATAAAAGAATTAAAGAGGATTAGGCACAAGGTTTAACTAGAGATTACTAAGTGATTAGCAACCGTACAATAAGGCATTCTGCAGTGATCAATTGCATGCAATACAGGAAGTGTAATACAATCAATACAATATGACCAGAAGCCTCTATGTATTTACTGTTTATATGGGCACACTCATATGACGTAATGACAGTGCAAATCGGCCCTGAAGCCTGGTTTCCATATACTTGTCGCTGTTCTATTGATTCTGTTCTGTGGTCAGCATACTACTGTTGTAGAGATGGAACTAATTTCTATCTCCACAATTGTTGCAACTGTGCTATAAGGCTTTTGTAGGGGCTGTATGGCAACCATACTTTCATATGACAGTGTCCCATAAACAAGTAATTTTTGAATTAGCTGATGCTTGAAGGTAATTACAATCTAGATGTGATGACTGCCACCTGCGGGTAGTAAATGGCCTTCAAGAAAGTTTTCTAAATTAGGTAAAGCCCCATCTGCCTACATGACCAGTGGCATTACAAAGTTTGCTACCCTATACTCAATCATATTAGTAAGAATAAACTCAGGAGAGAAGGAGGTGCCAGGATTATTTGTCCAAGCTGGCTGGCTTTCCAAAGATTATTGTAAAATTTAAAACAGATTACCACAATAGCTAGTGACAGAAATACTACTGATACTTTCGGTGAACATCAATTATAAACAAAAGGTGCCTTTCAGTGTTATGTATTTGGGGACTATGCTTTTCTTGACACTTAAGCCAGTTTGCTGCTACGTGTTAAGCAACCTGTACATGAGTCCTTCTACCCAACAAATTCCGCCTGAATAATATACTGTACACGATGCATTCTTAAAGTGGAACCAACTTCTGTATATGTCGAATCAAATGCTATTATTTCACATTTCATAATTAAATCCTTTATAAAGTCACTCCTTCCCATGATAACACTAAGAAACAGCCCCAGCAAGACCTTGTAGAACTGTGCCTATTGCATGACATTAATGTCAAATCTGAAAATTTGTCACAACTATGTATGACATAGTGAGTTCATTTTATCAGTTGTATTGATGGAACTTCTGAATCATATTTGTGACCATAATTGACAAAAGGTACCTTATGGCGGGTAGTGAAATTTGACTTTATAGCCAAAAAAATCTAACTTCCTGAGCTTCATTTATCATAAAATTACTCCAAAGGGTGCAAAAAGTTCCTATGTAACTTTTAAAAACAATGCTTGTCCATGAGAGGACTCACAGGATGGTAATTTTCATTTTAATGATGAATTTTAAAATCCGCCATAAGGTACCTTTTGTCAATTATGGTCACATTTCTTTTGGGGGTATTACCTAGAATACTTTCAAAACAGTTTATTTGGTTTGAACCAGAACAGCTCCAGGACTGAAGGAAACTATTAGATCAATTCCAAGACATAAAATACAATTAATTCACTGATCAAATTTAGTTTTAGCTTCTATAAGGACAGTCAACAGGCACGTAACGTGGGCTTTGGAAAACCAATGCCATAGATTTGGGGTTCCTTGCATATTGCAAGTATTCTAAAGATAAGGTATCAGGCCCCATCTCACGACAGGCTCAAGGTACAGCACACAAACAAATACCAAGACAGTTATACCACCTTGACAAGCCAACAGTGAGTTCCCTATTCTTTATCATAATGGCTGAGTCTTTTTTAATTACTCAAGCTCGTTTGCTAAATATAGGTATTGATACATTGTCAAAATTACTTGAGAATGTAATCACATTTTATAAATCCACACTAATATTAGAATTCTTCCAGCTCATCAAATCAAGAGATAAATTTTGTTTTTCCTCCTTCTGAATAATTAATTAATTCAAAACGCTTTCTTAATGTGTCATAAAAGTGCTAGTGTCCAATTCTTCCAAGTTCATGTAAAAATATAAATATAATGTAGTTCCAATTATATCACTCAGGAATACACTTCAGGAGGTACCAGTACTATATGCAAAGTCTTCTTCAACCTTAATGTAGAAGTGCAAAACCATAAGCTGCTTTCATTAAACTCAAATGCAAAGAAACCAAAGATGTTTTCCCCCAAATAACTGTTTAGCTCAAAATTAAATAAACAAAGAATTCTCAAAATTGAACTCCTGCCACTTCATGACAATCAATACTGGGGAAGTATTGCAGTTTAATGCCAAATTGTTGGTATTCCTTTCCCTATTTTATATAATGATAAGAAGCATGATCAAAATATATAAACTGGCAATAGAATGTGCGTTCCATGATGCAACAAATCCCTCCATGCCTTCACTACATGTGTTAATCAACACGTAAGATACACAGTATTGCGTTGTTGTGTTAGCCAAGTCCAGTAGTAGGTTTTCTTCCATTGTGACTAATGCATGTTTCACTGGGTACTTTACTCTGCTGTTAACTTGAACCCATAATCTCTCAACAACTAAATCCTGTAAAATATAAGTTTAAATTTACAAAGTGACATTAATATGTACATACCTGAGTAGAAGTTTGACAAAAAGAAGTTATGTCATGCCGTTCTCTAGCTCAGTTTTGGACATATAGTGACAAATAAAATTCTCTCCCATGATCAAATCTTAGCTGATGCCGCAGTCCATACTGCAATACTGCCTCTCTTAAAAACAGTAACACATAATTGCAAATATGAATAATTGTTATTCCCACCTGTAACCTTTTAGATAAATAGTTAAATTGCTTTTAATTGGCATGGATGTGTGAGCAACAATTTTTGCTGAGAACCCATCAACTGCAATAACGTGAGTAACACCGTACCTAATTAATTTCTCATTTTGGTCCAAATGTAGTTTATGGCCAAAGTATTGAGCTAAATATGGGATAGGATTGGCTCTGTCTACTGTATCACTCTTATGTATCTCATAACCCTCTGGATCTACTCGTTGCAAAGATGATGCTATTTGATGTTCTCCAACATCAATATCCAGTGATGAAGCTAAACACCCTTTCATCATTTCTCTTCCATAAACCTCCCCCACCCATTTTAAAAGCATATACATGTACAAAACTAATTTATGCTACCGAGTAGATATATGCCTTACATCTTTCACTGCATCAGTAACCACATTGTCAAGTTCATCATTAGTCATTTTACTAATATTATGGTTATTGCAAAACCTTCTAACACTCCGAACAGAAAGACCTCTTGATATGTTGGGATACAATAGTTGCAATTGCTCACTAAACGAAGCATGTTTTTCCATTATTAATCTAACTTTCAACCAAAGAACAATTAACTTCTTCCATGATTATTATGATAATTAGTTTAATAATAGTTAACAAAAATAATAGAAATAGCACTTTATCATTGGCTGGCAGCCTCAACAGCTAGCAAACAGCAGCTAGCAGATTGCAGCTGACAAATTGCAGGTAGCAGCTAGCAGTTTTGCAGCTAGCAGATTGCATCTAACAGATTGCAGCAAGCAGATTGCAGCCAGCAGATTGCAGCAAGCAGATTGCAGCTAGCAGATTGCAACTACCAGCTATTAGATTGCAGGTAGCAGATTTTTCAAAAATATTGTATAATTTATACCAAAACCTTGATTCAATTTGTGAAAACCGTATAGAATATTCCATTTCAAATAGCATCTTGGAAACATGCAGTTTGGCCTCATTTGTACACTAGTATGTTACCTATAATCTACAACCTCTAATCTAAAACTACAGCTTGCAATCTGCAACCTGTAATCTAAAACCTGCAATCCTGTAACGTGCTATTTGCAAACATTATTTTGCAAAATGTA
>NW_003548366.1:0-4806 GCF_000090795.2 Amphimedon queenslandica | reverse complement strand
ATAAAGCAATTTTAATGAAGTGGACCATATAGAACTAATCAAGGGCTAACTACAAGCAGTTATTCTGGTAACAAAATCTATCTATTTGAAAAAACTACTAAACGGCAAGTTTAAATTTTGACTGCATAATTTAGCTCTGCATAACTTCTAATAATTGCAAAATACCTCTTAGCTGCTTTATTGCATACTGAATTTAGAAATCCAGCCTTAAAGTTTCTAATATTTTAATGCAGACACTTGCTAATGTTCCCCCATCTACGTCATCGCGTGACCACGCCCACCACCGAAAGTGATTTGACAAGATGGCTGTAAGGCAAAAAATTACAAGTTTTGACCCAAGATTTAGTACAGAAACAGTACTTTTTAATAATTTTAGCTATTTTTTCTATTCTTTCTTCATTACCAACTTATTCCAGGCAAAAAAATTTTGGGGTGCAGTTACCCTCTAACCAAAGACTGCAGTGAGTGACCCATTGACAGCAAATAGCTACATGGGCTCTTAAAATTGCTCCAGGACTGATGGGAAATTTCTGGTCAAATTGAAGGTATGAAATAAGACTAATAATAGGTATAAACAATGCACCATTCCAACTTCTTTATATGACAGATCAAATGTCATTCTTTTACATTTCATAAAACAATCCTTCACTAAGTCACTCTTTCTAATGACAACTCTAGCAAGAAGTGAGCCTAATGTGTGCATTAATTTGAAATTTAAAAATGCTTCAAAATATATGTATGACATGGTGAGTTTATTTTATCAGTCGTATTACTGGAGCTCAACTTTAGTGCATACTCCAGGTCTGGATCGTATTTTTTCTGGTCACTAAAATATTTTCAAAATAGCTCTTTTGGTTCCACAACATTAAGCTAGGTAGTTCACAAGTTGGAAATGCCCTTGCATACTAATGTATCCAAAAAAGTATACAAGCTGCTGCATGATAAATGAACAAGCTGGAATACAGCTTGAAAGTACACGTGTGCAAGTATGTAATACAGATGTAAAACACCTAGTGGACAGCCTTGAATATGATTTGGACACTGTGCCTACTTAATGCACACACGTGCACCCTTGCACAGTACCGAGTTACATTTGAGAATGCCTTGGGAATAATGTATTATAATCAACAATTATTACTATTAATGATTAAATATTCAGAAATAATATACTACAACAATGATAGTAACAATAGACTGCAGTCAAGTGTTACTTAGTAAAGTGGTGGTTCACTTAGTAAAGGAGAACCACACCGCCTTCGCTTTTGAGCCATGGCTGTGCCATCTTTCTTTACTTTGTCATTGTATCTTTCATCTAGCTTCATGATCAGGTCTGTTAGGTCTGAAATTTCATAACACAGTATATCATTAAGCATATAAACTAACCCTTTGAATGCCACTGTGGACGATGTATGACTAACTGATCAATTGATTCATCATCAGACTCTTCTGACATGTATTCTATCGTAATTTGACTCCATCGAGACTTTTCAGTTTTGCTGACAAACAAGTGAACGGTTATCAAATTTCCGATAAGTAGAAGTACTATAAAATAAATTATACAAATTCAACTACTTACACGTCATCGTCTGGCTCTGTACTTTTTGTCTTTTGCCTTTCTTTAGCATGACTTCTTCATTATCAATTTTCCAGGCACGTCTCAAGGCTTCATATTTCCTTTGAACAGCAGCTAAAATTATAATGATAGTCTTAAATATTTAATTTCTAAAAATTACCTTTGACTTGCTTCTCTGAATACTTTAAATTTTCATCACCACATATTTCCTTGATAATTTTGGCCTTTATACTGACGTTGAAAAATGAAAGAGAGCTGAGGAAGCAAAAATAAACACAGAACATTATAATGACAGTCGTTCCGGGCAATACCTTTCATTTGGGAGAAATCCTCCTCTAATGCTTCATGGATTTTGTTTACTTTATCCTATACATTATAAATGATACTTATAACACAAATCTGTAATGTAATAATGAGAGAATTACTCACTGTCAAATCTTTCGTAATTAATCTTCTCTTTTCTCCTGAAGAGGAATTACTGCTAGATGACTCACTATTATTTATGTGTGCTTCAAGAACAGAAATCCTTTCATTGTTTCTTTTAACAGATTTGTTCATTTCTTCTTGTTCACTAAGAAATTTTTGTAAAAGACCTTGCTGCTCTTGTAACATAACAACTTTAGTAGGGGGTGGACTATGTAGCAGGTTAGGCCGAGTACGCCAAGAAATGTGTGCTGATTGAGTAGTACGATAGGAACTAGATTGAGAACACAAAGGAGTAGAAGTAACTAAACTTCTAACACGGGAAGAAAGTATAGTTGTAGATATAAAACTAGTTCCTAAACCAGACTCAAAACTACCTCCCTCAAAACTGCTAGTCTCATCATATTTATAATCATCAAACTCATCTAAACTGACTGACAAATCATTCCTGTCAACTAATGCTTCATTTGGCCCATACATTACTGAATCATTTATAACAGCCACTCTTCTGGGTCTGTCACAGGAAGACTTGGTAGATCGCCCACTATAAAACCCTGTAGTTCCCATCATTTTCAGTCTTGACACGTGCATGGGCGCAGATATGTAGATCTAATTGGCAGGAGATGGGTGGGATTTAGGTGTGGTTTCAGATCAGTCAGGTGTGAACGATGGAAAATAAAGGAATTATGAAGTCAAGATTTCTTCTCTGTCGACATTGTGATGAGATGGTGTCTAGGACAAAGTGTTAAACTCATAAGCGTTTGTTCTATGATCGTAAGAATAAGATTTGGCAAAAAAGCAAGCGTTGTAGTCAAGATTGTACGCCAGGCATTGCCCACGCTGGACTGACTAGTCGTCACAGCCCTAAGTCCAGCCTGGTTAACTCAACTGTCAATAATCTGTGGCTACCTGAAGGACATAATTCCGAAAATGATGATGAGACTTATGGTACGTGACAAATCAGTATGAATTATCATCAGTATCATGACATTATGCCGTACACACATAGATGCTATTAGATCTATTAATGGTGATGATGATTTAGAAGAACAATTTACAGTTGATGCAGGATTGACGATAACAGTGAGTGATATGTTGCGAACTTCTATTTTGACTGCATAGATATTTGGAAAGCATAGCAGCATTGTAAAATGTCACTGACACCTTCATTAGGTCCATGCATGCATTTTCAATACTGCACTGCAGAAGTATATCAGTTGGAAGGTGGAACTAAATTGTAAGCCTTCTTAAGTGGCAAGAAAATCATGTAATGAATGAAGATATGGAAACATAGGAATTCTTCATTGAAGAGACATAGCATTTATTCTGGCATACTCTCCATTCAGTTACAGTTTCTTGCCACACACCAAAAATTTAGCTGAAATTTAGTTCCATTCTTTTGTTGATTACTTTTGTTTGTGAAAACATTTAAAATTGCCATAAATTTAGTGACAAATTTTTATCGTATTTAGTGTCTATAATTATAATAATTATATATAATTAAAGGATGAATTTGGAGTTGATGATGAGATTGAATGTTTGAATGAGCCAGTTGACAATAAAGTCGACAAAAACATGGTAATCACAAATCTGACCATCATCTTAATTACTTAATTATAGGATGATGTAACAGAACTTTGGCATGATGAAGAAATTGAAGATTGAGATTCTCTTCCAGCTCCACCCTCTAATGCAGAAAGCCACAGCCTCATTAACTTGTATGCCTACTTTATACTTATGTTTCAGTCCATTTTAAAGTTGTCAGACACTGCTATTAATGTTCTCCTAAAATTTTTTTGGTATCATTTTTGCTACACTCAGGCGAGCATTTCCATCTGTTCCTGAATCATTTGTTACACAGCTTCCGAAGTCCAAAAAGGATGCTCTATCCTTTCATACCACATGTCATCAGAAATTTGTTAAATTTGTTTTTTGTCCATCATGCCACAGTGTATACAATTGGAGTGACTGTATTGTACAGAATTCAGCAGGTGACTTTGACTCAGCTTTGTGTTCATTTCAACCATTTCCTAATCATCGTCAGCGTCAACATCGAAAGGAATGTGGTCAAAGACTAATGAAAAGAATTAAATCTGTCAGGAGTAATGTGGAATCATTTCATCCTCAATTGATTTACTGCTACAAGAGTGTGATTGATTCTTTGCAGGAAACGATCTTAAGAACTGGATTTATCGAAAAGTGTGAGCTATGGCGAGAGCGCAATTTACCACAAGGTATATAATCAGATGTCAATGATGGAAAAGTATGGAATGACTTCATACAAGTTGATGGACAAAGTTTTTTAGGTACTCCTTTTAATTACGCATTTCATCTCAATTTTGATTGGTTTCAACCATTTCAACACACACCACATTCTGAAGGTGCAATATATCTCTCCATACTGAATGTCCCAAGACAAGAAAGGTTTCTAAAGGAAAACATTTTTCTTGTTCGAGTAATGTCTGGACCTAAAGAGCCAGCATACAATATTAACTCATTTCTCAAGCCTATTGTTAATGACTTACTGAAACTGTGGACTGGTGTCTGTCTCAAGGCACCAAACTGTACTACTGCCATTGTTCGTGCTGCTCTCATTTGTGTTGGTTGTGATGTTCCTGCAGCTAGAAAGGCCTGTGGTTTTTTTGGGCACAGAGCAACAATGGGTTGTTCCAGGTGTTTATTAGTTTTTCCTACAGAAAAGTTTGGAGAGAAGGCAGATTACTACAATTTTGATCAAAGATTCCACGAACTAATGAGCTTCATCATCAAGAAGCTATGAAATCTTACAATTCTTAGACAAAAAGCGAACG
>NW_003548365.1:5197-9467 GCF_000090795.2 Amphimedon queenslandica | reverse complement strand
TTGATTTGATAGAGGGAGATGTGTGTGTTTAAGATAATTTTAATGGAATGATGACGCTTTTGAAATTACTGAGATTATTTATCATTCAATTGGTGGAGAACCTAAGTAACTCCTTGTTTTTTATGGTCTACATGGTGTACTACCATAATTATAGTATCACTATCATTAAAAAATAACTAACTGCTTTTAAATTTTACTCTTTGTTAATTTAAAGTCACTTTAATATATGTCATGCATTGTATATTATTTGTACTAAAAGAAAAGGCACTCATGTCTAAATGTAAGAGGAAAAAAAGTGCTAAACAGATAATGAAATGGTGTGAAGTGACATTACAATAGTCAAAGGAAGGCATAGTTTTGTGGGCAGTATTAGAAGAAAAGGAACATGGAGATATGTCTTTGCTACAGGAGAATGATTCTACAACTATTGGAGATGTTGATACTTTACCATCTTTTTCTATTCAAGATACCATCCTTAATAAATGCTAGGAAGAATTTGACAACTGCAGTGACAATTGTGAAGACCGTAAACTGCCAAATTGTGTGAAGTGTTCATCATTGAGACATAAAAATGTTAACAGAAGTGGTTACAATATAAAACCTTTTAACAATAAAGCCATAGATAGCTGCTTTGAAGGTATTTATATTTACTGAATTTTGTGATTTTTAAAATGAAACTTTTGTTTAGAACTCAACCCAAGTTTTGATCACAATCATTTAGTTATTCAAAGCCTAGTAGCAAAACATTTAATGCTCTCAAGTATTCATAAATGGCAGATGAATGCAATTAAAAACGCTATCAAAGGGAAAGACAGCTTATAGTTCAACCAACTGGCACAGGAAAATTAATGTGCTATGTTATTCCACCATTACTTACTGGAAAGTTGGCCATTGTTATTTCATCGACAATATGTCTCATGTGTGATCAAGTATGTAGCATGGTGTTTCTGCTACGTTCCTCGGTTCTGCTCAAAAGCACAACATATTAAATAACCTGTAAAAATATACTCTTGTTTAGAATCTTTCTATGACAAGCAACAGCAACCATGACAAATTTTTCTATCAATGGCCAGAAACAAAGAAATATGTCTCATTGCAGTGGATGAAGCTCATCCCATAAATTGTTGCAAATCATTCAGGTATGCTACACAGTCAACTCATTAGCCATTACCCTATAGCTGGTTTATTTCATGTGGAATTAATTTTGCATAAGCCCGTATCACCAAATAAGGATTAGCAAAATTTCAATTAGAGGCCATGATATAACAAGCATTACTACACACTCACACACACTTAAATATACACACTAGTAATTACCATATACTATATGGGCACAAAAATGCCTCTATAAGATCTTGAAAGTGCTTCTTGCAAAAAAGCTGCCAAAAACTTTCTGTCCAAAAATCATCCATACAATAATTATATGGCTACAAAAAGTTGAAGTTTCTAATTTTAACTTATTGTTTTATTAGAACTGAATATAGACTGCTTTTGCATCTAAAGTCTCATTTTCCTGGTATATCATTAATGGCATTAACAGCAACTGCCACTTCAAAAGTTAAGGAAAAGATTGTCCATGATGATAGAACCAATACACAAAACTTCAATGGTAAACAAGAGAAATATTTCACTCCATGATGAAGAGTTAAAGAAATTGACATTTTATATTATGCTATGTCATTTCAACCAGTACTACAGACTACTACACATCTATTGCTGACTATCTTGCTGAAGTAGTTGGTAACAATCGCTCCATTGTGTATATACTAACTTTGTTAAAGATGTTGCAGCTTTGGCAATTGCTTTAAAAGGAAAAGGAATAAATAGTAGTAGCTATCATGGCAAAAATTTATCTAGCCATGACAAATTGTAGATAATTGAGGATCAGTGTTTTGATGACTCTGACATACAAGCAAGTGTATCAAGCATTAATTCTGTGTATGATAACAAATTTATGTATATTTATAGCTAATGGTGTGCACTTCTGCACCTGGAATGGGTATAGATGTTCCTAATATAGACTTGGTTGTTAAACTTGGTTGCTCACATACAGCACATTTGACAAATTAGTGCAACAGTTTGGAAGGGCTGGAAGACATGGCAGAAAGGCAAAGGGTATTGAATGCTATGAAATTTATGTGATGCAACATAATTTTGGTACAGGTCTCCTTTTTTGTGAAGATAACCTCTAGCATGCTTTATTTTGGGGTAAAGATACATTGTGTAAGTCATATGATGAGAAAAAACTGTAGTTATCAAAATTTCAAGATGTTTGTAGGTACATGTATATCATTTTCATTACCATGTGCCATCAATTTTATGTTATACCCATATACAGGTATGCTTTTGCTCATCATCATTGACGAGATACTAGCTAGTCCTGTAAACTACTGGATAAAAGAATTAAATCTTCAGGAAAATGATTGTTTGCAGCTAGAAGGAACCCATCACCTTTCAGACAAGCATGTCATAGCTACTGCTAAACTACTGTCAAAACAATTCCCAGACATGCCAATGATTCAGTCGTGTTTGTATACTCAGAAACTAAGTCTCATTCAGCTGGCTACAAATGATTCATTATTTTTCCACAACTTTGGGGACCATTGGGTTACTAGTCATTTTATGGATGGCATTGCTTTTCTTTATGACTCCTTCTACACAGAAATCATTCACTCAGATTCAAAGAAGCAGCTCATTGCCCTCCATGGATCTGCTATGGTAAAAGTACCGTGGTTGGTGAAGCAAAAGGTGATAAGGATTGTGCCTGCTTTGCAGTAGCATACGCAGTATCTATTCTTTATGGAAATGATCCTGCTAACAATATATTCGATCAGTCACACATGAGACAACACATGATTGAATATCTCAAAAACATATTTTACATGCCATTCCCATCTATGACATGAAAATCATGATGCAATGTATCAGAATATGTTACCCAACTACATTGATTATTACAAACAAGTTAACAAATGTATGTTATTTAATGTTCAAAGTTATTGTATTGGTCTATGTAGCTAATTATACTTGCAAAATGCATGGTGGAATGCTAAAGGTGACCAGATAAATGTTGCGTAGCTATCCCATATTGCAGGAAATTTTGGAGGGAGTTGAATTCGGCAAATTACTATATTTTGGTAATTGGCAAATTTTAATTTGGCAAATTTGTCGTCACATACCATTGAGCATGCATATAATGGCTTGAAATTGTGGATTTTATTTTGGACTTTTGCTATCAAAATGCCAAGTTCACCAACTTCAATTCCCTCGAAAATTTTCCACTACAGTATATGAGGGAAACAAAGTGCTGTTACATTTTGAAAAAAAGTGCAGAGGGCACAAATTCTTCCCCATAGTATTATAGAGACAAAGTAGTGCAGCAAGCATTAATTCCCTTAAGTATTGTAGGAACAAAATAGTGCAGCAGGCACTAATTCTTCTCTAGAGTGTTGTAGGGACAAAATAGTGCTTGGTACTAATTTCTGCCTACATAGATTGGTCAAATTGTATATGTGTATAATAGTGACACCATTATGTAGGAAGGAAATAGAGCATTTGAACACTATTTCCTCCCTCTATAATCATGGTTTTTAAATTTAATGACATACTCTACCGATCGTAAAAAACAGACATACCCCAACACAAAAGCTTCAAAAACATTTGCAAAGCAGCTGATGGCAATTAGATATACAAGTATAAAACAACCAAATACTTAGCTGTAGCAACAAGTGAAGTGGTGCTACAGTTACAAAAAGTCTATCCATTCAGGAGTCATGCAATAAGTAAAATAGCTGTTTGGCTTGCTATTAATAGTACTACTTCATCTCATAACAAGACTTTTCCTTCAATTCCACTTAAAATGATTGACAATGAGCCACAACTCTCGTTATTGCCCTCACCGACGCCATAGGCGTATAGGAAAGGGTACTGCTCTCCTTAATTACATGTACTTCCCCTGCAACTCTTCTATAGACCATTACCATCCACTAGCTATGCTTAACTAACACAGAGTTACATGAAATCATACCTTTTCCCAACTTTTCTTTCCCAAATGATGAAATCTTTCTTTTCTTAGGGTCCTCCTGTCAACTTTTCTTGTCTTAGCTCGTGTCTTTGGCATCTTCTATAGATACATCATACATCTTTGTTAGAAACATTCAATTCTACCTCAATTATTAAACAAGGTCCAACAAAAGTAACTTGGATAAAACTGCGATACATAGTTAAAGTGAACAGTCAACAGTCTTATAGCCGCACCTACTCAAATTAA
>NW_003548365.1:0-2234 GCF_000090795.2 Amphimedon queenslandica | reverse complement strand
TTAATATTAAATTAGTGTCATGTCTTCAGAAGAATTACTGTACGTGTTATCATTTTGAAAAATGTGATGTAGTATTAACACAACATACAAAACTACATATTACATGTACATATATGTCTTGGTGTAGCCATTGACAAAAGGTCTCAGAAAAGCTCATTAACATAATTGTAGACTGATCAAAATTACATGAATGCATTAGAAAATAGACAAAAAATATTAAAAGTACTAATTATTAAATTGGGTACCTCTAACCACAGATAGAGGCCCAACATGTACATGTATGTCTGTCTGTCAGCAGTGAATCAACAGAACAGGTGACTGTAATAAAACGTGCATTGTTTCACAAGTATACACTACAAACAATGTTGACTACACAATTAATCACATTAAAAATTTCATAGATGTACATGTGTATAGCAAATAAATTATAATAATTGCAAATAACAATTTCACTTTTTTGTTATAAAAAAATAATAATAGATTGCACACACTCTTAGGAAAACCTCAGACATTGAGTTGAGGTTGTACAAATTAACATTACAGTCATTTAGTTTATCATTACTAGCTTTCAAATAAGAATAAGACATGAACAAGAAAAACACACAAAAAGACAGAAATAAAACAGAGAGCATTCATGAAGGTGAGAGATAAGGGCCCTGGGTAGACCTTATCATGCAAAATAAAGGGCAACTATTGCTATAATACTTTGCAGTTTCATGAGATGGCAAAGTATAGTGTACCTAGATAAAACAAGTGCCACAAAATGGGTGGTGCCAATCATTAATAGAACTTTTACTCAGTAAGCTTAAACTTTAAACGTAACAATTTTCTCAAACACACACACTCTCTTTTGCCCTGATATTATTTTGAGCTATTGGTACTAGCTGCATACCTCATTCTACACAGCTCGAGACATATACTTACTCACTGCTAGCATAAAAGAACTTACTATTACGTGTAGCTGTTTCTCTTCTTACAGCTCTAGTATCACCATCAGTTGCTTCTCCTAGTAACAATAGATACACTTACTGCTAGCGTAAAGAACTTACTATTACGTGTAGCTGTTCCTCTTCTTACAGCTCTAGTATCACCATCAGTTACTTCTTTTAGTAACAATAGATACACTTACTGCTAGCATAAAAGAACTCACTATTACGTGTAGCTGTTCCTCTTCCTACAGGTCTAGTCTCACCATCAGTTGCTTCTCCTAGTAACAATAGATACAGTTGTAGTGAACTCATGACATCACATCTCATGCATATTCATGATATCTCTTAATATATTTTGCATGTTGTGTTTTAAAATTGATCAGTGTTTGAGTGTCAAGTCAACTCGAGATAAATGTGAGAGCTCTAGGGCAAGCAGCATATCTGCTTCCCTATCACTAGCTGCAACACACATATACTCATACACTAAATTGGTGACCCGGACGGCCCTGTCCACTCACGGCTGCTAAAAAAGCTGTGCTAAAAAGTAATTTTTGCTGCTAAAAAAGTAACAAAACGCAAACCTAAAGCAGTAAAGACAATAGCCAATTATTTATGACCATGTGGATGTTGCTATTAAAATAACAAAATTTGTAGTTCGTATTGCCAGATAGTTGAGATAAATCTGTGAATTAAAAGAACAAAAATAAACCCAATTTAAGCACTATTAATATTAATTTGATCAAAGAATATGTTGTAATGTCTTACAAGAGTTACTAAATGTCATTTTTAAATTATGTAATGTAGTAAATTTACAATTAACCTAATAAACTATATACTATATCTTGGTATAGTCATTGACAAAAGGTCTCAGAAAGCTCAAAAACTAAAACTATCCAAATTGTAAACTAATTTTCAAAAATGAAAATTACATGAATGTATTAGAACAAAGCCACAAAATATTAAAGAGTACAAATTTTTACGTTGAGTACTCTCTAACTACAGTAGTGGCCCTACTTGTACATGTATGCCTGAACACATTAATTAACTCATGCAAAAGAAGTGGTGACTGCATAAAACGTGTATTGTTTCACAAGTATACACTTTCAGTCAGAGATTGACTACACAATACGGATCTCATTTATAACAGCAATTTACATTAAAAATTAAATATAACATGAATTAATAATTGCATAGTATTAAGAAAACGATTTTTTGTGATAAAAATATTAATAATAGATGTGACAGTGCACACGATTTTAGAAAGACCTTAGACTTTGCTTTGAGGTTTTAAAAATTAACATTACT
>NW_003548364.1:7414-9472 GCF_000090795.2 Amphimedon queenslandica | reverse complement strand
GTACAGAGTTATCTTCAGGAATGACAGTGACATTGATCAGTACTCAATTTGTGACAATAACACTAGTAACTACTCAAGAAGTAGGATCAACTAATACAGGTACAATAATAATTGGTAAATGTTAAGACACAAATAATTTCATAATATTTTTTATTAATACTATCAGGAGCTGTTGATGGTGCTAGTATTGGATTGGTTGCAGTGATTGGATTATTATTAATATCACTAGTTGTTAGTATCATTATTCACATCTACTGCTTTATCAAGTATGAATACATTAACAACCATAAAATACAATTTAATGTTGTTTATGTACAGGCATAAAACCTATGATACAACCACTGCTAAGCAAACAAAGTAAAGAAACACTCATAACTCTTTGTACATTACTATTGCTTGTGATAGGCTTGATGATGATATACCAATGCAAGCCTGTGAACCATATGGTATTCACAAGACTAAACATGTTACAAAAGAGGCAGTATATGAGTGTCCTGATGTCAATGTTAATGATACTGCTATTAATGAAACATAACTTATGAAACAGTAAAAACTAACAGTGCAATTTAATATACATGTACATGTACGCTATGTGATACAGCAGTATACATTGCTCATGTACTTGCTTGTTATGCATACATACACTCCTCGATATACATTTTAGTTCTGGAGTGTCACTGATTGATTCATAATATTTTAGTCCATTTTAGTGTAACTTTTATGATCACAGTAGTGTTATTGTAACTACTTTCAATGTCCTTGTATCAATTCTAATGTTTGCAGTGTTTTTTTATAGTGTTACTATCCAATCAAGTTACAGTAAACAATTGACAATAACTAACTGAAACTGCTGTATAAAGAATATGCTTAACAAGGAGATTTTGTCAAGTTCTGTGAAAAACACTAGCAAGACTGAAAATATCTCTTTCAATGCTTGCCAGTTGCCACTATACGTAAACCTAATGTTAATTTTTTTTCACAGATTAGCCCATTTCCTTATGAGGTTTGACTACTTTTCTTTAAAATTATAAAGAAGATACACACGTACAAAATAAAACAACCTCATTAACCTGCTTTAATTTATGATAATAATAATTATACATAAATAATAACAACAACAACTCAAAAATGAAGATACAATAGTGGAAAAAAACAAAATATAGGATCAAAAATTACTAAAAATATTCAAAGACAAAACAGGAATGTATTATAAATAGGTCTAATGCATGTACTTTATGCTCCCTAAAATGCAGTGAGAAGAGATTGCCTGTTGGTTTATTATAAGTAAAAACACGCACTGTCACTACTGCTGTATGTCCTATTGAAGCTTGTCTATTATAATATTGTGTGCATGAATGTCATGTGATCATCATGTGCTGAGTGGCTTGACCTGTGAGCAGGTATTAGGTAAGTATCTCTTAGTGAGGTGGTCAGGGTTGGTGTATCAATCTTAGTGAAGTTTTGGTGTTGGTGTATAGTATTTATGCTACCATCATTCTGGCTCCATGACTGTTTTGAATTAGACAATTAGCCAGTTATTTGTGTTACTCATGCCTTATGCTAACATTTTGCAGGACACTGCAGAATATTGGTAATTGCATTTTTGAGCAGAGCAGGCAGCCCTGGCATTCCATCATGATAATTTCAGTTTCATAGTTTTTCCTCCTAAATATGTACATGCGTGATGTACACTACAGACTCTCTTAACACTACACAGCAAATCTTAGATCCATTTGCACCAAATGGTCTCTCTTGTATAAGTTGTAATGGTAAACTCCCTTTAACATCATGTAGTATTGTTGCTGCTATTTTTAAATCATGTAGTCACGTACACACAGGGAGTGGGCCACACTATACTCAATAAATCTATTTACAAAACTACACAGCAAAATAATTGTTTAAAACTACCCATAAAAGGTTATCTCAGTTCCGGAAGTCTATTGTTTAGTGAAACTGAGGTAACCACCTATGGGTTGTTTTAACTACTAATTTTTGCAGTGTATATGCTGAGCTATCACAACAGTTTCAGTTTCATAAACACATCTACAGGCATTTCTT
>NW_003548364.1:0-4723 GCF_000090795.2 Amphimedon queenslandica | reverse complement strand
GTACTAGGAGTATCAAACTTACACATAATTATTACCGGTATACAAACTGAAGCAATAAGTATGCTGATCTTGCTTAAATAAATAAATAAATTGTATTTGTAGTTCCTAGTGGTTGGCCTTCATCAATTCAAGTCTTACCAGTTAATTCAACAGCTAATAGATTCACTTGGAATGAGGTCAATTGTTCTGAACGTAATGGTCTAATCACAGGCTATACAGTGATTATTAGTAACAGTAGTATCACATACAACCTCACCAGTACTGAGAGATATATCATATTGAATGATCTAGTATTTGGTACTGAGTATAACATCAGTGTAGCTGCTGTCAATTCTGTTGGAAGAGGTCCCTTCAGTGATCCTATTGTAGTAGAGATTGGAATAGGTATTTAATTATTATACTATATCAGTTCTAAGAGAATGTGTCTTTATTTAGTACCTGGTCCAGTTGGTTCAGTATCCAGTACCATGGACACTACATGGGGTGTTATCTCATGGAGTGTACCTAATTATATTCCATCAGACTATCCCATTATCACATATGAGATAGGATATCATATTCTTTTTGACAAGTGTTGCTTTTCAATGGTAGATGATGATGACATTGATATTCAAGCATTGATTCAATATAATGTATCCAGTACCAGTACTTTTATCAACATTACTGGTCTTAATGATGACACTTGCTATATTTTTGGCATACATGCATATTCTAGTAGAGGACCAGGAAGCTGGAGGGCTATTGCTAATGAGACATTGATAAGTCAAGAAGTATGCATAGGATCAAATGATAGAGGTACATGTACACTTGAATAAAGATTAATTTATACAGTCATCATAATCATTTTAAAGGAGCTATTAATGGTGCTAGTATTGGACTGGGTGCAGTGGTTGGACTATTATTAATATCACTTGCAGTTAGTATCATTATTAATATCTACTGCTTTATCAAGTATGAATACATTAACAACCATAAAATACAATTTCAAAGTTGTTTATGTACAGGCTGAAAGTGTATGATACAGCCACTGCTAAGCAAACAAAGTAAATAAACACTCATTAAGGACAAGTAACTGTTTGTACATTACTATTGTTTATATGCATGTAGGTTTCATGATAATATAGCAATGCAAACCTGTAAACCATATGGTATTCACAAAACTAAAGATGTTACAAGAGAGGCAGTATATGAGTGTCCTGATGTCAATGTTAATGATACTGCTATTTATGAAACATAACTTGAAACAGTAAAATATAACGGTGGAATTTAATATACATGTACATGTACACTCTGTAATACAACAGTATAAAATGCTCGTGTAATTGCTTGTTATGCATACATACACTCCTGGAGTGTCAGTGGATTTATTATCTTAGTCTATTTTGGTGTAACTTTTATGATCACAGTAGTGTTATTGTAACTACTTTCAATGTCCTTGTATCAATTCTGATGTTTGCAGTGTTTTTTATAGTTACAGTAAACAATTGACAATAACTAACTGAAACTGCTGTATAAAGAAAATGCCTAACTATATAGGAGCTTTTGTCAAGTTCTGTGAAAAACACTAGCAAGACTGAAAGTATCTCTTTCAGTGCTTGCCAGTTGCCACTACCTAAACCTAATGTTTAATAATTTTGCTTTCAAAGAATAGCCAGCAGGCCATTTCCTTGTGAAGTTCAACTACTTTTCTTTAAAATTATAAAGAAGATACACATGTACAAAATAAAACAACCTCATTAACCTGCTTAATCTATGATGATGATAATAATAATAATAATAATAATAATAATAATAATAATAATAATAATAATAATAATAATAATAATAATAATAGTAATAATAATAATAATAATGCATGCTGGTATAACAATAATGACAAAAAAAATTACTAAAATATTCAAAAACGAAACAGGAATGTATTATACATAATGTGCGCATACTTTATGCTCCCTAAAATACAGTGAGAAGAGATTGCCTGTTGGTTTATTATAAGTAAAAACATGTACTGTCACTACTACTGTATGTCCTATTGAAGTTTGTCTATTACCAAGCGCTAGCGCTTGGTATTATATTATATGTATCTATGCATAGTACTACTATGATCTATGGGTTGAGTTGGACGAGCACGCCCCAAAAATGGCTGCCATCCCAGAAGCATTGGGCCCGTTTAGTATCTTTAGAAATTCTTTGTGGCTTATCTGATAGTCCAGATGTCCTTTATAATTTCATCAAAACATTTCAGTGTTATAAAAAGTAGTAAAAACTTCCATAAGATAGTTTTACGGCAAATGAATGCATGCATGCCTGCATGCACCAAATGTTCAGGTTTCTCCTTCTTCCACAGCTAGTCCTACAGTTTTTATCCTAGAAATATGATTTTTACACCATTGTGCTGCGTTTAAGAGACGCTAGTGCAGTGTGGTTTGGCATTGTAATTCTAGAAAATGATTTTTCCCATTTTCAAGCAAACATGGACCGGCTTACCAAGTGGTTGGACGCCATTTTGATGTAGCCAACTGCGCATGCTCAGCCTGCGGTATTATTTTAAATATTGGAGAGAGATTGGAAGCTCTTGCACCTCAAAGCCTTTTACAATTACTGACTGATCTGTGATGAAATTGAGATGATGTGCTTGCCTAAACACCTGGCTATCTACTGACGTGACACCAATCACTTCCAGTGAGAGAAATTATTGTAAATAAACTTCAGTGATTTTATTGCTTAGTCATCCACTGAGCTTTGTGTCTGATAATTCATATACTTCAGTTTAATTCCATCTCTTCAAGTAAGGTAAATATAATAGAGTAAACTGTCGGTTTTATACCATGCATGCCTTACTATGTGTATTATATTTAGGCCACTCCATGCAATTAGATTTATACCGGTTGCTTTCCCATTTTATGCCGACATGGTCCCCATCACTATTTTGATTACCATAAGTAATATTAGAAATCCAGTCACTACAGCCACAGCTCACTACACTGCCTCTAGATCAGCCACTGAAATATTGATCAATGCAATTACTGGTATTACCTCCTTCTCACCCTATGATCATGTGTGTCAAGTATTGGCTGCAAGACAACATCATTCACTATCTCAAAGGGAAGCAGACAATACTCTCTTTACCAACACCCTCACTCAACTGGACGGTAACTATCAGAGGACTATTACACGGGCTAGGGACAGTCTCTCTTCATGGCTCAATGTCCTTCCTACTGTGTGGGACAATTTTGATCTATCCCCCAATGAGTTTAGGGATGCCCTATGTCTAAGATATGCCAAACCTTTGTTAAACCTACCTCACTCCTGTGACGGCTGTTGCTCTCCCTTCACAACATCCCATGCCTTAGACTGCAAGAAAGGTGGTCTTGTTACTTTACGTCATAACGAGATAAGGGATGTACTACATGATGTATCTTCTATGGCATGGAGTCAAGTCATTAAGGAACCTATTGTTAGAGAGGCACAGAGTGATTTAGAGGCTCTGGTTGGTGACATATCCATCCATGGAGTTTGGCAGTCCCAGTCTACCTGTATATTTGACGTGAGGGTAGTGGACTCTGATGCTCCTTCTTATGTTAGGAAACCACCACTACAAGTTCTTAAAACTGCTGAAAGAGAGAAGAAGTTAAAGTATCAGGAAGCTTGTCACTCTATCCATTCTAACTTCACTCCACTCTGTATGACAGTAGATGGTCTGTTGGGTCCAGAATCTAATTCCTTCTTGAAACGTTTGGCTGACAGACTATCCATTAAATGGGATCAACCATACAGTACTGTCATCTGTTGGCTTCGTACCCGTCTATCCTTTGCTCTATTACGTGCCACCAATTTGTGTATCAGGGGCACCAGGTCAAAAATTCATTCTATCAACACGGAGGATGGAGCTGGGATAACTCTTAACTATATGTACTAATTTTAAATATTTGAAATATTTCTACACATCTTTTTCTGACTTTCCCTCAAACTACATATATATATATATATATATATATATATATATATATATTCATTCTAACTTGCTCTCTCCTTATCTGTATTTTTGATAGTGATAATAATAATAATAATAATAATAATAAATAATAATAATTAAAAAAAAATAATAATAATAAATAATAATAATAATAATAATAATAATAATACAAAAACAATAACAATAACAACAACAATAATAATAAGAGGAGGGGAAGAAAGAGGGAGAGAAGAGAAGAAAGGACAGAAGGGAAAAGAAGAAAATAAATAAATAAGACACAACTAAAGGAACAAAATAAGCATAACAATAACAATAAAACAACTAGACCATGAATATGTTATGTCTTATGTGCCATAAAGGGGTTCGAAGGTGGATGGTAGTGTATCTTGAACCATAAGAGCATTTCCTCTCTGAACTGCCACCGATAGTCGTTGGAGGAGAAATGAGTGTGCCCTCTTGTCATGTGAGCTATTACATAACCGGCGTCCAATCTCCTTAATAATCTTCTGAGTTAGATAATAATAATAATAATAATAACAGCCTAACTAGAGAGTCAGCGCATAACCACGACTGACTCAAGTTCTAGTGTTGTTCTAGTTCTTCGGAACTAGAACTAAAATTAATTTTAGTACGGCTTTTCTGAATTATTTCTAGTTCTTAGAACTAGAACTAAAACTGACACTAGTTATAGTGAACTAGAGCTATACTATAACTAGAAAAAAATTTCTTGAAGACAGGAACTATAACTAG
>NW_003548363.1:7442-9475 GCF_000090795.2 Amphimedon queenslandica | reverse complement strand
CATATGACGCCAATTCTTCTGTATCTGAATGAATATAGGCAGTGTACTGAAGGAAGGAATAGAGGACAAGAGAATGAGAAGAGAAGAGACAAGTATTGAAGAGAAGACATAAAATCGAGAGAAATTAAAATTAAAATTATAAGATTAATTATTATAACAGACCATCCAGTGTTAGCTACAGCCAGAGATATTGAACTGAGTAATAGTTTGGACTGAGCTTCACTTGATATTGCATGACTCTTCTCATCAGGAGATATCAATATAAACTGATCAACACCATACCTAATGATTGATTGTATTTTTAATAATAATTATGAACTACATGCATAGGATACAAAATTAAATAATATAGGTATTCCGACAAAGCATGCTACATTGTAAGTGAGCTAAAAAGCATGCATGCTTTATGAGCTGTCATGGCATTTGAAACATTATCAAAAATTCATAAAGAATCCGAATTTGATTGGAAACAGCTTAAACTTGCTACACACCATAAGAACATCACAAAAAATCATAAAAATGAAGAATTCTCTACAATTCATTTTCAGCAAAATTTGGCCAAGGACCCTGTACTATGGCACAGGGACCTTGACCTGATATTTGAGCAAATTAAAAACTCACAAAAAAATCTAATTTTGATTGTTAGAATTAGCTCAAATTTTCTTAAATGTACATGTACATGTAAATGGACACAAATAAAGACATGTACAACAAATGATGAGTGTACACAGTCAAAAAATTATTATTAGAAAATAATATAAGAGTTTTAAACCAAATGTCACCATCCTGAAATTATTAGAAATAATAATTACAAGTACCGGTACATGTACATGTATACGACTATACGATAATTATTACCATCTAGAGATATGATGATGAGCTCTTGGAGGGAAATCACTTGATGAATCCATCATATGTACCATAGCATCAGGCCAACCCTGATCTATAGGAAACCACACCCACTACCACCAATCACCTGATTGTTTCGGTATCGCTTGTTTCTTCTCACCAGACACGTGGAGGCTAACAATGAAATTATGTCTAACATAAGAGAACTTCTCTGACTTCCTATGCTGTGGCCAATAACCAGAATCTGCCTTTAAGAAGAGATACAGTGACTGAGAGACTCTTAATGTCTTACTGAATAAGTGGATGCAGTGAGGCCCCACTGTTGCAATATGTCTTCAATGGTGGAGACAAAACTAGAGAATGTTTGATAAATTATATAAAGGAGCTGATACTTACCTTTCCCACGGGGAGGCATTAGTAAAATCTGTTATCTCAAGAAGAGTTCATCATCAGTTTCATCAGACTTTTTGTATTCTTAGTATTCTAATAATAGGAATTGAAATAAAAATTAAAAATTATTTCATTTAGCCACGCCCTTAAAGGCTTTTAATTCCCAAAAGCATCGAAGCTAGTCTACATCGAAGCAAAGAACTGTAAAGAAGAAGAAACTAAAGAAAGAAAAGTTCAGTGTGAGGTCCTGGCCTCAGGACAGGATCAACTCATTGCTATGGCTACTAGTCAAACTTGTTTAGGTATTAGAAATTAATTATAATACATATCTTTACAATCATCACATTCAATTATATATAGATAGTAAATTTATGTGTGATTTTTAGTAGTTAATACATCCGCAGTCTTATTGCATAAAATTAAGTTACAGCACAAAAAGTTTTGAAACAATTTTTCTACTAGATCTAGTTAAATTTTCTGATTTATGCATAGTACATTTTTCGATTATAAGATTAAATCTACCAATTTGATTTTGTTTTGTAGGTGTTGATGATCTTGTTGATGTTTTAGACTTATTGAAGAGATGTGGGTTTCCAGAAACAAAATGGTATGAGCTTGGACTGAGACTAGGACTAAAGAAGAATACAATGGATGTCATTGAATTGAAGTATCGTGGTGACGTGTATCGCTGTGTGACAGAGTGCCTCTCCCAATGGTTAAGTAGAGCTGATAATGTTGACAGTAGAGGAGGGGCCAACTTGGACTCACTGTCAGATGCTCTACAATCTATGAAT
>NW_003548363.1:0-4297 GCF_000090795.2 Amphimedon queenslandica | reverse complement strand
GTACCAGATGGTTGGATATATTGTACTTATAATAGGAAACGATTAAATTAAAACAAGAACTATCCATGATAAAAATACTGGAGGTTAGCTATTACCATATAGGTGTTTTATTTTGTTGGTATAAAATTTTGTGAATTTGTTCAGATTTGTCATTTTGTTTGTATAAATTTTTGTGAATCTTACTGTATAGTAGAAAATTTTGGAGGGGATTAAATTTGGCAAAATTGGCATTTTCTGCCATTTTGAGCCATTATATGCATGCTCAATGGCACGTGGCCACAAATTTGCCAAATTAAAATTTGCCAATCACCAAAATTTAGCAATTAATTCGCCAAATTTTAGTCCCTCCAAAATTTTCCTGCTATACAGTACCTTCTGCAGCCATTTTCCTAGCGTACCAAACCTCTTTTGTGGAATTTAAATTTGCAAATTTAATGAAAACGTGAAATTAGAAAAATTTATTTCCAATGAAATATAACCCATATATGGTATTAATAATTATAAAGTACATGTACATGTACAAAACTTTTGTCAGTGTTTGTAATCTTCAATATTTCATGGCATGTAATTATTTTATCAACCTTACGTCTGTAATGATTATATCCACAAATTTTACATATGGCCTGTCTTGCATATACTACATGTATCTGTATTTGTGAGTGCATGAGGTCTGTTAGTCATTTTGCCTTGCTACATGTATGTGTCAATGTTTCATTAGTTTTTCTTATCAGATATTTTAACTAATACTGTACCATGTAGCTGGAATTAATTGGTGGATTGATTGCCAGTTACAGTAAACATCTGCAAATATAGAACCTGCCATCTTGTCTCATGCTGAGCATGCTCAGTGACACTTGATGTGATTATAAAACTTGCCAATTGAAAATTATAAAAATTTAACTTATGTGATACTGTATAGAAGGAAATTTTGGAAGTACATGTAGTTAAATTTGGCAAATTTGGCATTTTGATAGCCATTCACCAAAATAAAAATCCACCATTTTGAGCCATAATGCGCATGCTCAATGGCACATGGCTACAACCAAATTAAAATTTGCCAATCACCAAAATTCAGCCATTTGCCATATTTAACTCCCTCCAAAATTTCATGCTATACAGTATTTCCAGCAGTGCTGTATGATAATGTCTTAATTATTAGGAAGAATCATTGTCTGTTCAAAGTGATACTGAATCAGTTAAAGAAGTTGAGGTATCTCTCACTAGTTTGTATTAATTATAATAATTATTGATAGGAAGAACCACTTTATGAAGAGTTGACTATATTGAGCTCTCAGTTTAATGAGATAAAAGAAGAAAACAAAGAATTGTCAGACAAATTATCAAAAATGAAGGTTGAGTATTTGAGATTACTTTCACTTTCTAGTAATACGTACTGATTCAGGTTAGAGTAATTTATTCATTATACTAATAATTATATGATTAATTAAAGCTGCTAGCAAATTGAGACAAGGAATGTCTTTTGAACTTGATGACTGCAAATTTCATCTTAAAGCAATGACAAGACCAGACTATCAGCCATTAGTAGATAATAAAAGAATAATAGAGAAATTACAAGAAAGAATAACATTAATGAATATGGAACTAATGACTGAAAGAGAACATAATGAGAAGATTATAAAAGATATTAAAGGTTTTACTGATGATTGTGTCATTATTTGATTGTTTTACTAGATTTGAAAAATGAAGAGACTGAGGGTGCTGGAGATATAGAGGCTAGAAATAAAATGATTGAGTATGATAGTCTGAATGATGAAACAAAGGATCAAATATGTTTAGTAAGTGAAATCAGACAATGATAGTTACTCTTTTGATTAGTTCACATTGTATTGTAATCATCCTGTTACTGGCAAATTTATGGAGTCAATACTTGAAATACATAAAGATGAATTACTACCCACAGTACTGGATAAAGCTTATGAGGTTTATTAGCTTTAGTTGAGCTATTTCTGTTGATTAATCCATTTCTGTTTATTTCCTTTATCCTCATCTTTTTATCAGTTAAATGAAATTGGCTCCTCATATTCCTATTGAGAGATGTCGTTTAGTTAAATATGATTATTTGTATGATTTAATGGAGCAATCCTTGGATCTTGATGAGGTATAATTGAGGTTTGTGTATCCTGTCGTTATTGCTATTTTTAGTTTCAGCATCAAACTATTGGACAGATTGTGGGTGGAGGTAGACATTATTATCCTTTTGAATTATTCATAGAAACTCGAGAAGAGAATGAAACTTTTGATAAATACCATGATGGAGGTGAGTTGCAATATATGACAATACATCTAATTACATGTACATGTACATGTGTTTGATGGTGTAGGTATTAATCTAAAGATATCAGTGGTTGATCTGTCAACTGGTGAAGTAGGACCAGCTAAACCAGTGAGAGTTGAGAAAGGTTGGACTGTTGAAGAATTAAAACAACATATAGGAGAAGTAATAATGTAATATACATGTATTGTTATTGTATTGTTTGCCTTCCCTCCCTCCATTGATCCGATCCGTCTTTCTCTAGATATATAATCTCAATTCATCATGTATGAGATTAGTAGTGAAGAATTATAATGAAGTTACTGATATTAGTGATGTAGGATGTACTTTAGACAAGATATTCAGAAAGTCAAAATACCTTCACAGACAAGTACTGACATTAATACTGTAATGGAATATTTTGATGGAGTTTTATTTTGTGATTTCTCCAAAAAATACCATTAGTTTTAGATATAGCTTGCCCATGTGTGAATGCGAATAAAACAAAAATTACAAAATAGTTTATTTTTTATTGAGAAATTTTCCATGAACATTGTAAATGCTAATTAAATCCACCAATATTAATTCACTACCAATATTTCATACTAATAGCTATCATCAACCTATCATGATATAGAATTATTTTCTCACTTTCTTTTATTTGTACTCCTTTTCTCTTCTCTTTATTGTCTTTACACACACACACACAAACACACACACACACACAAACACACACACACACACACACTGTTTCCTTTCAGTTAGTGTATGTATCGGCAAATCCTAAAGATTATAAAAAAGAATATGAAGATAGTTTGATGTACAGATATGTTGGTCTTCCTGTCAACTTAATACTACTGGACATTACACTACCCCCTGGACCTGAAGCCGCACCCACTACAGCTAATAGAAAAAAAGGAAGAGTACCGGTAATAATGAAAATTATATCAATGGAGAATAAAGGAAAAGAAAGAAGTAAAATAAATATTAACTTGTCTTGTACTATATTGCAATTTTGCGCTACCAAGCAAAATTTAATGAACCGTAGGGCTCTCTTTTTTTGAGGGCTATATATATATTTTGCAGATTTTTCCTGAAAATGCAAATATTGTGGCCTTGAACAAAGATTATAATTGCAAGGGGGTGTGTCAACATGTTACAGGGGGTTTTAAAGTAGGGCTGGGACAAATGTTGGAACATTTGAATGTTTGTTCATTAAGAGCATTCGAGTGCTGCAGCAGGCATGCAATGATGCAAATGTTATAAGTAATAAGTAAGTACATCAGTAGGTATGGTATGTACCACATTTACTAATCAATGACATATACCGTATGAGTACAAAATTTTGTTGGGGATTAATTGTCACTATTTTTGCTGTGAGCACTAATTTGTGAAAATTTAACCCCATGAAGAAAACGGGAAATTAAACACAGGAAATTTAATATTTCCCCAAAATTGTGAAAATGTATCACTGGGAATATTTGTATACCTATATGGTAACTTATTTAGTAATAAGATATGAGTACATTGTACATGTATAAACCATTGAGCTATACACTCTACATGTAGTGTCCTGCATTTAATTAAAGTGATCTAACAACAAACTAATTAATTAATAAGAATCTAATTCCATGGTGCAAATATTCAAACATATTTTGTTCATTTTGGTTAATAGAATGTTTGAATGCTCCTCTATTTTAAAGTAAAGATGGTGTTTTTGGACTATAGTTTCTGGCAGTAGAGTATTAATGCTCTTTCGCTTTTTCCAAACTCTGCTGGTCCTCTGTCAAATCATGTACCTCAGAGAGCAATTGTGTCAGTTAAAGGGTGTGAGGGAGGTATGATTTGCAAAATTTACTTTCCCTAAAAAAGGAGTTTGAAATTTATAGTCCTTGAAAAAGAGTGTCCTACAGTGTGTGGAGTTTAATTTTGCTGGTGTAAGTGTGAGCTCTTATACGATACACCCATCAATGCTTTGTGGAATAAATTGTGCATTTTTGTAATAAACAGCAATAGCAAAATTAA
>NW_003548361.1:1954-9481 GCF_000090795.2 Amphimedon queenslandica | reverse complement strand
GTGCTATTAGTAGTATATCATCAGCCACTCCAGCAGTAGAGATACCAGTGTCTTGTAGATTAGAGAGAGTATTGACAATGTTAATGAGCCTTTGAGCAGACTGTCCTGTTGTGTTCTTCACTTGATTCAAAACATCAGACACATTGAGTGTGTCTACCAGGTGCTCATCAACCACTGATCTCATATCATCAACTTTACTTCCCAACTGCTGTGAGACTTGACTGATGCTACCATTAAGGCCTTGAGCATATCAGTGTTATTGGCAAGAACTTGAAAAAGATTTTGACTCATTTTAAAGTCATCACTTCTTTGCTTTAGAAGCTCGCGAGTTAGGTTGAGAATCTGATCAGTAGTATCACTGGTGGCAGTACCAGCCACACCAGCAGTACTAGCTCCAGTATTAGCACACTCATCTGTATTCAGCTGTGATAGTGTAACACCATTGATACCCAGTAGTATTATAAGGATAAGGATTATGAAGACTTGTATGCCAATGATACATAACAGGCCTTTCCTTCCAGATGGGACAGAATCATGTATCTGCAAGTTAGCTACAGGTCGTTGAGGGAAGTCATCCTTTCCATCATATTCTTGCTCAATCTCATAAAGATGCTTACTATCATCAACCTCCATTGACTGAACAATCCTTGGTGTATAGCTAAGAGACACAAAAGAGCCAGTAGTATAGTAAATGGTGCAACTAAGGGTGGGCTGCTGCTGAAGTAGAAAGGGGAGGATGAGATGTGATTCATTAGCAGTAATGCTAATCACACTGGATTTCATGACAGCTCAAATGTCATTCATTATGAGCATGCAGCCTCCTTTTTGCAGTATCAGGTATTCGGGACAATGTCAAATGCCATTATACTTGGTGATTTATGCTGCATAATATTAAGCAAACACTTTACATGCATTATTCATGTTACTGGTATATTGCAGTATACATACTAGCATGTATAGTCTGTTAGAATGAGTTATTACTGTCTATATCTATTAGAGGAAGTGTATTGCATGCAAGATACGTATGTCATATAAAGTATGTGTTAGAAAATATGATCATAGATGTAATGAAAATGAAGAATTCTAACCTTTTCAATTTTAGCAAAAATTGACAGGGAGTTTGGCCCAATTTTGGAGTAACTTTAGAAATTCGTAAAAAATCCAAATTTGATCAGAATTGGCTCAAACTTTTTACACAACAAAAGTACATGTAGACATGTGTATCAAAAAATTATTTAAAAAATTCCTTTTTAATTTTATAATTTTTACTTGTACTTAGGCGAAAATTGTCAATTTTAGGTATATATCTAATATTGATAGCCCATTTTTTGATACATATTGATGTCCTTATGCTGTGTAGAAAGTTTGAGCTGATTCCGACTTCAATTTTTCAAGTTACGGCCATTTTGAGAAAACGCCAAAATTCTGAAAAATACCCAAGGCTATAGCCCATGGTTTTTTTCCAAAAAATGGCTCCAAAATCACCCCAAATTTTTATTACATTTTCTGATACATATTGATGTTCTTATGCTGTGTAGAAAGTTTGAGCTGATTCCGACTTCAATTTTTTAAGTGATGGCCATTTTAAGAAAATGCCAAAATTCTGAAAAATACCCAAGGCTATAGCCCATGGTTTTTTCCAAAAAATGGCTCCAAAATCACCCCAAATTTTTATTACATTTTCTGATACATATTGATGTCCTTATGCTGTGTAGAAAGTTTGAGCTGATTCCGACTTCAATTTTTCAAGTTACGGCCATTTTGAGAAAACTCCAAAATTCTGAAAAATACCCAAGGCTATAACCCATGGTTTTTTCCAAAAAATGGCTCCAAAATCACCCCAAATTTTTATTACATTTTCTGATACATATTGATGCCTTTATGCTGTGTAAAAAAAATTGAAGTCGGAATCAGCTCAAACTTTCAAGTTATGGCCATTTTAAGAAAATGCCAAAATTCTGAAAAATACCCAAGGCTATATAGCCCATGGTTTTTTCCAAAAAATGGCTTGGAAATCACTCCCAATTTTTAATACATTTTCTGACACTAATTGATGTTATCTGATCTTCATTGCATGAGATCTAATTTGCAACTGGTGAATAATAATTTGTATCGACCAATAGATATAAATCTAGATCTATGTCAGTAGTACTAGCACTGACATTACTGACTTGATATTATTATTTTAGACACAGACACCTTTTTGGAAACTTGATGCAGCCTGATCCAATTTGTAGGTAATCATATCATGTCATTAAATAGTGTTTCACTTAACAGATCTAGCCTTTTTACTATCTTACTATTGGAACAAAAGAAAAAAGGCAGTTCTGTAGATCTATAAAAATCCAGGACCTTCTGCGAGGGCCCACGGGACTTTTATATAAAAAGACGTGACTGGTGCGGGATCAAGGCTGGCTGGTTGACCGTAAAACCTAACAAAAGACTACTGTCACTGAGAGAGGCCCTGGAAGTTTTGAGCAGCTCCAAAGAAAGAGAATTTCAAAGATTCAAAAAGAGAAAGGGCAGCCTTTACACTAGATCTACAGCTAGGAGGAACTGAGCTGTAGCTGTTAGCCTGATCATTTGGATACAAGATCCAGTAACCCGAGCAGATATAATTAGAGAAGTCTCAAATTTTAAGTAAGTCGTGCATTGAAGAAGCTTATGTTTTACAGAGAAAGCTCAACAGAGCTGTAGCCTTCCTTTGCAAGGCCTGTCTCTTGTGGATCTAGACTAGTCAGTAGTATTGAGGTTTTTAGACAAAAGGTTTTTGTAGTGTTAAGATATCATGTTTTTTTTGTCAATGTCCGGTAGGCTTGCTTTAATGTTGTCCTTTTCTTCATTCTCTGCAGGTATTTTTAAAGCAAGCAACATGGCATCCTTAGTAGAATCAGGAGCAGAGCTCCTGCCTCACTTAGACGAAGAGAAGATGCAGTACATGGCTTTCACTGAGGCGATATCATTCGCGGAACAGTTCGAGTCCCCTCTATACGACCTTCATGAAGAGACGTTCCGAGAGCTCTACCTTCGCCCTTCTCCTCCACTATCTCCCGACGACTGCGAGCCGTCTTGTAGCCAATCACCAGTAGAAGAGACTCCAACGAACAGTCAACCGAACCAAGAGCAGGCGAGAGTGCAGGACAACATCTCCACTGATGCTATGGCTGACTCGTTGATATCCAACATCATGGAGTATGAACAGATCATGGATGCGCTTCAAGAAGCCGAATTTGCTCTTTCCTCTGGCTCTAGTCAGCCTGCTGAAGACTTACTGATACAGGATTGCATGTGGAGTGCAAGCAGCAGTGATGATAATAGAACAAACTCGGGAGGGACTGATAAGAACAGTACTGATAGCTCCTCGACATCTCCAGCAACTGGTACAGAACCTTCTTCTTCATCTGCTGAGTGCTGTGTCGTAAAACCTTCTGCTGTCTTTCCCAACCTACATCATGCGGCACCACAAACTCTACGAGTACCTAACAATACTCCTGTAGTTCTCTCCAATAGACTCCAATCTATACAATCATCATCAGAATCAGGTAAGAAATTGTAATAATAACAATAATAATAATGTACAGTACAGTAGTGTATCTCTGTGTGTGGAGTAGGACCATGGTGTATTGTGAATCGTTTGAGAGAGAAGAGAGAGAGAGAGGATGTGGACAAGACAGCTTAGCTTTGTGGATAAGATGGGTGTGTGTCAGTTACAGACACTTTATGCAAGTCATTCACTGTAGATTAATATATTATTTATGATTAAGAAGAATTGTATAGTATCTTAATCTTATAATGTATAACCTCAGCCTAGACAGTTTCAACCTCACTTCAGTGATCTATACACACACAGTGTCCAGTGTGCTACATGTAAGCTGATCATTAATGATGTTATGTATAGTTATGTAATGGATGGGGGTTCTTCAAGATTAAGAGTGCTTATGCCTCTCAAAGAATGAAACTTGTTTTAAAGAGAGAGAGAGGGTGAGAGAGACTCTTGAACTTTAAGGAGATCATTTATTGCCAGTTCTCCTATTAAACAATAATATTGAGTCCCCAAAGCCTTCAGTTATGACAACCTATTACAACTCCCCACCTCCTTTCCCCCTGTAAACCTGTTGATCCCTAAGACCTACCTCTTTCAATAGAATGACCCCATTACCAATGGCTATCCATTATACACAAGTACATGTATCCATTCATATCCTATAGCAGTTCTCCTGCCCTCAAAGCCCTCCTGCTAATGGCTGGCCTAGTTTTATGACAATACCTTGTGACTATTTATCACATTATTATGTTCAAGTGTTGAATGATAGGACAGATATAGCAACTCCTCCCAGTTCTGTTGCTTCCTTTTCATAGAGTCAACTTGTAAGGGCAGTCGACATTAGTATTACATGAATTACTGTCATTGTTACCATCATGTAATGGCATTGGATGAAAAACAAGTTTAAAATAGAAATTTTAATATTATTATGTAACCTCTTGACTAACTATACCTAATACTCTGATACTTTCTTTTTTAATTGATTGTTCTCTCTCTTTTCTCCAGAGGAAGAAATTGATGTAGTAACGGTAGATCATAATCGCTCCGACTCACACGAAAGCGATGACCCACCAAAACGACAATCCTCCATTCTACAGACGCAGCAGCAACACTCGAAACCCGTCAAACCGGTTTCAAACGTGCAGCACGGCCAATCAAAAACAACCAAGAAGACAGCAACTCCGACGACACAGGCTCGAAGCGTCCAATCTCCAGCAATAGGAGGAGGAAATAAAAGCACGGCAAGAAAGAAGAGAGCTGGGAAGAGACACTCTCGACTGGGTTCTAATGACGGAGGGAATGAAAGTGATGAGGAAGCACGGAGAGCATCACACAACGTCTTGGAAAGAAAGAGACGGAACGATCTTAAAAACAGTTTCGATATTCTACGGACAGGGATACCCGACTTAGAAGAAAATATTCGTGCACCGAAAGTCGTGATATTAAGAAAAGCAGTTGAATACATTAAATTCTTGCAAGTTAACGATAGAAAGATTGAATGTGATTGGAGCAGAGAACAGAAACGATACAACAAGCTCCAGGAGAAGCTCTTGCATTTGAAGAAGAAACAGATCGTGACCATATAACAGAATTAGATACTCTTCTTTTTGGAGAGGAGTTTTTGACCAAGCAATCAAAACCTCAAATCAATTTTCCCAATAGCTATGCTTACTAGGAGTTAATTTCATTGTGGATTTTCACTAACTTTTATCTTTCTCTTTCTCTAACCTCACCACCAACACTTCCTCTTTCACTCTCCATTCACTCTCTTTCTCTACTTCAGCCACCAATCACAACAGCACCTCTAGGTATCAATTTATTGTGTTCTTGCAACGTTTTATGCTGCCACGCCCTCTCTCTCTCCACTCTCTCGTATCACTTTTAAAGTTTTAAAAATTTTTACGCTTGAACGGAAAGAACAATTCCTTCACTTCGCCCTCCCCCCTCCTCTCCCACTGTTGCTGTTTCAACGTTGTAAAAATACATTTTAGTAACAATTATTAACACACACACACTCCTCCTACCTTGTATTATATTATTATTATTATTATTTGTCTGTAACTTGTAATTTAGACTTTAAAGTCACTTTTTGAACATATTTATTCAAATTTTACTTTAAATTTTAATTTTAAAATGATCAATTGTGTGATCTACATAGCGTCTATCGAATCAAATGGGACTGTACTAAAGTGTCCCAATTTTAGCTGTTGTCAATGAAGGAGCTTTCAAATGTTACGTAGTCCCAAAAATCACTGATGTGGAGCAGAGATTTAAAAAACTGATCGTCTTCTGAAATAAAGACATCAATTTTCACTTTTGAAATAAAGAAATTTATCTTTTCCTTTGTCCAGTAGAGTGAATATACCTGATTGCTAAACAGGAAATTCACTGCAAATCTAGTTATGATACCACCAAATACAATGAAAATTTCTAATGTCTATCATAATACGGTAAATTGTATCTATACTACCCACCACTTAGTAACTTAATCTTACTATTAATAATTATTGTGCAATTGCTAATCTTGTCAGTTGTGGTGTCCTCTCAAGATTATGATATAACTGCTAGCAATAACATAAGGTTTGACCTTTAGCAGTATATACTGTATCATATATACTGGTATTGAGTTACATGATGTAGCTCTACTGCTAGATATTGTGAAATAATACAATCAGTAATCATAATAATAAATATAATTATAATAAGGACTGAATGACAGTGCAGTATCTTAACTACATGTATGTAAGAGTAGAGGTTGGAATGATCTATGTAACTCCACCCAACTAGATCACCAAACCTATTACAACAGGAATTGTGTTCTCAATACACTGAATGATACTTCTCTGGTCATAATAGACTACACAGAATAATAATTAACTTATGAGTTTTGGTAAGTAAAATGAGCCACTCAGAACAGTACAGACTACAATAATAATAATGTTGATAATAATATCAACTGAGTGATTGTTCTCTGGACCAATTAGAAACTATACAATATTATGACTTAAGAGTAAAATGAAGCACTCACATCCTTTTCTCTGAACAATACTACTCTACAGTCTATCACTGTAATACTGTTGTTTAACTCAATACATCATTGTGGATTTCAGCAGCTATCATTGTATCAAGTCATTCAGTGATCATTGTGTGATCCGGTTAGTCAAAGCCACCAAATCTAAAGGCAAGAAAAAATAATAAAAATAAGTGCCTCAACCTGGGACATGATACTGAACAATAGTTACATGTTAGGCTACACCTCAACATGAAAACTCATGTAACTAGTTTATATAATAAACAATAGACACTCAGTAATAATACTATGGAACAATAATAATAATAATAACTAGAAATGATGATGGTTGAAGCTTGCAAGCCAAGAACTTACAAATTCAAACCCGTTCAGTATTGGAAACAGAATTGCAGCACTTTCTGCATTAGTTATACAACCAACCCAGGGTTAATAATTAGCTACAGCTACTTCTTAAGTAGTACAATAGATGCTAGGTATACTTAAACCAGTAAGTCAAAAGTTTTATAGACAGGAAATGCCAGTTGAGGTGAATGCAATGGAGTTAAGCTACAGTTACTTATCTACTGGTATAGCTGTGTTTCAAGAATGGTCTGCCTTAGTTCCATTGAATTAAGAATTATAAGTTAAGCAATACAATAGTATCACTTTAGTGTACAGTACAGTACGTTTAATGTGAAGAACTGGAGGAAACTTATTGTAGGAGGAACAGATTCCTTTAATAAAGTATAGTCTCTCTTAATGGACACTCTCTATAGCGTACACCTCCATTTAACGGACAGCACCTAGTGTACCAATTACATTCCTTACTGTATAAAATAACCTCCACATAAAGGACACCTCTGTATAACAGAGACACAGTGTCCATTATAGCAAGGCTAGTCTCTTAACACAACTGAGTGTGGAGTGTATATACATGTACATGTATGTATACAGTGTCTCCTTCACACCTCAT